>NC_139643.1:2092571-2135071 GCF_964638095.1 Poromitra crassiceps | reverse complement strand
CTAAGGTACAACCTTGCTACAGTGAACATTTAAGCTAGAATCAGGGTGTAAATGACATTTTCAAGTCAACTTGGCATCTCAGGGCTTGTGGAGAGTTTGATTACACCAGCTGAGCAGTATGGAAGCATTCTATGTATTTGTTTTTTCTATGTTTTTGCTCATGGTCAACTTCACTCAGCAGACAGCTCTGTGCCTGTTGTGGTTAGAGTACAGTTCTATCTCTGTGTGTGATGCGTCCAGAGTGCTTTACCCAGTACACCGACTGCATGCAAGTACCGCATAGTACCCCACTTCAAATAAACCAAACTATACCTTTCACAAATCAACTCAATAAGTGTCAAACTAAATGAATGCCTGCTAAACTGTTTTCGGATGTGCGAGATGTGCAAAATAAATAAGCATTGTTTCCGGTGGAGTGTCCCTTTAAGGCCAAAACTAACATCTCAGTTGGCTTTAATTAAAACACAAGATAGGAATACATTTCAAATCACAACACATTGCCGTCACTTCAAATTACCTTCATACCTCCCTTTACATAACATTGAAAATATATTTCAGATTGTGTAAACCTCCCTTTAAACTCACGGATTTGGCTTTTGGAGGTTTCATTCAGCAGGTTTCAAAGATAAGTTGAATTGGATGTTAAAAAACGTTCCCTCTATACTGCCAACTGTCTTGCACCATCTCCATTCATCAGTGATTCAGTGCACCTGGTACAGAGCCTGACCACAGCCCAACTCTGATTGGCTCAGATTGATGTCAGTCACGCTGCAGGATTACAAGCCCGCCAACTTCTGTTTCATGTAAAATACATTGGTGATACATTTTGCAGTGTAAACATTGGTGAACTGGGTTTACAATTATCAAATTATGTGTTCTTAAGTTAAAGCAACTCTGCTCAACATGTGGTAAAATATCAGCCAGGATGAGCGGTTAATGCGTGTCACACCTATGAACAGGTGAGGGCAATGTGACCCCTCAGCACTGGACCCAGATAAAACCACAAGGAAAGATGGCAGGCACACAGCAGGACAAGGTGCAGGGTGATTTTATTTTCCCAACATCAAAAGTGACAGTGAGGCAATCAGCATGTTGTCTGTGGATAAGAACACAAACAGAATTATTTACCCAAATACACAATGTTAACAAGCAATCCAAATGACATCAAATTAGCAATAAACAAACAATGTAACAATCAATTAAAGCAACAATAAACAATATATTTTAACCATGCTAAAGAAAAAAACATATGCAATTCACCTTTAAGGTCAGCATGAGTTGGACTGGCTCACAGCACCTCTGTAGCAGCAGACTGGGGTTTGGGGCAAGTTTTGCACTTCTTTTATAGCCATAGCTCCACCCATCTCCCCACCCACATGGCACAATCCACAAGTGAGTGAGTGAAGCACTCTGGGAGATGAAGTACACCAGTGGTGGCCATTTTAGTGTGCGTGTGCGTGTGTGCGTGTGCGTGTGCGTGTGCAAACAGACAAAATAGTCATAGGAAGTAGTATGTTTAGCAATAAAAAACAATATAACAATCAAACAAACAATAAACAATATATTTTAACCATGGCTAAAGAGAAAAACATATGCAATTCACCTTTAAGATCAGGATGGCTTGGAATGGCAATTCAACAATGGCTAACAAAACTACAACTTACTTAATAATGCATCTGAAGGGAGGATAAACACCAACTGAAACACCAACACAGCCTCTACTGCAGTAACGGACACACACTGAGTGTAGAGACTGATTAGCGTCTTAAGTGCAGGTGTGTGGTGATCAGTCCAGAATTAGGTGCAGGTGTGGTGTATATGTGTGTGCGTGTGTGTACGTGTGTGTACGTGTGTGTGTGTGTGCGCGTGTGTGTGTGTGTGCGCGTGTGCGTGTGTGTGTGTGTGTGTGTGTGTGTAGATCCGGTGACCTGACGGTTTCCAAGCAGTACTAGTAGTAGTAGTAGTAGCAGTAGTAGTAATAGTAGTAGTAGTAGTGTTGGTAGTAGTGGGAGTGGTAGCAATAGTAGCAGCAGAAGTACTAAGAATAGTAGTAGTAGTAGTAGCAGCAGCGGCAGTAGTAGTGGTGGTTGGCTGTTATAGCGCCACCATCTGGTGGATTGGTGTAATTTTTTTACTCTGAGTAGTGGGTGATGTCGTGAACCTGTGTGGAAAGTTTGGGTGATGGGGGGTGTATGGTTTCTGAGATCCACACACTTTTAGGGCAGGAAAAGAACAAAAGTAAATACACAAAAGTTTAAACATTTATCATTTCAAGACGGTTTCACGTATCCAAATTCTTTCTAAGATTTTTAATCAGGGAAGTCCAGAGATGACACACAAAAAGTTTGCGCTCATTCGGGCAGATGGCCTAGGACGAGTTCGTTTTTTTTTTTTTTGAGAAAGTCCAAGATGGCGGAAAATCTAGCAGACTTAAATGGGCGTGGTCTATATGGATAGATGCGTATTGATCCAGGGAATCCAGCAGATGTGGAATTTTGATTCTACGCCTCACGGTTCAGCAGTTATGGTCCAATACGTGAAATGGTCTGTTATAGCGCCACCATCTGGTCAATATGGCAAATTTTTTGTCTCTGAGTAGTGGGGCACATTTCCAACCTATGTGCAAAGTCTGGCTACTGTACCCCTTACGGTTGTTGCCGTGCATACTGTTTTAGCGGAGAATAAAAAAAAGAATAATAAATATAGCCGCAAGCGGCGATGCGGGGTCCAAGCTTCCGGTGACTTGGGGGGTGTATGTCAGATAATATAGACACTGAATTGCACATTTAATCAGAGTTGGTATGTGCACAAGTGCACAAAGTTTGGTTGAGATTTGGTGACCTGACCGGGTTCAAGCAGTAGTAGCAGTAGTAATAGTAGTGTTAGTGTATATCTGTGTAAGTGTGTATATGTGTGTGTGTATATATGTGTGTGTATATGTGTGAGTATATGTGTGTGTGTGTGTGTGTGTGTGTGTGTGTGTGTGTGTGTGTGTATGTGTATATGTGTGTGTGTGTGTGTGTGTGTGTGTGTGTGTGTATGTGTGTGTGTGTGTGTGGCGTGTGTGTGTGTGTATAGGTGTATATGTCTGTGGCAATGTGCACTGGAGCTAGCGGCTGAATTACACCAACTAAGGTACAACCTTGCTACAGTGAACATTTAAGCTAGAATCAGGGTGTAAATGACATTTTCAAGTCAACTTGGCATCTCAGGGCTTGTGGAGAGTTTGATTACACCAGGTGAGCAGTATGGAAGCATTCTATCTATTTGTTTATTTGTATGTTTTTGCTCATGGTCAACTTCACTCAGCAGACAGCTCTGTGCCTGTTGTGGTTAGAGTACAGTTCTATCTCTGTGTGTGATGCGTCCAGAGTGCTTTACCCAGTACACCGACTGCATGCAAGTACCGCATAGTACCCCACTTCAAATAAACCAAACTATACCTTTCACAAATCAACTCAATAAGTGTCAAACTAAATGAATGCCTGCTAAACTGTTTTCGGATGTGCGAGATGTGCAAAATAAATAAGCATTGTTTCCGTTTTCGGTGGAGTGTCCCTTTAAGGCCAAAACTAACATCTCAGTTGGCTTTAATTAAAACACAAGATAGGAATACATTTCAAATCACAACACATTGCCATCACTTCAAATTACCTTCATACCTCCCTTTACATAACATTGAAAATATATTTCAGATTGTGTAAACCTCCCTTTAAACTCACGGATTTGGCTTTTGGAGGTTTCATTCAGCAGGTTTCAAAGATAAGTTGAATTGGATGTTAAAAAACGTTCCCTCTATACTGCCAACTGTCTTGCACCATCTCCATTCATCAGTGATTCAGTGCACCTGGTACAGAGCCTGACCACAGCCCAACTCTGATTGGCTCAGAGTGATGTCAGTCACACTGCAGGATACAAGCCCGCCAACTTCTGTTTCATGTAAAATACATTGGTGATACATTTTGCAGTGTAAACATTGGTGAACTGAGTTTACAATTATCAAATTATGTGTTCTTAAGTTAAAGCAACTCTGCTCAACATGTGGTAAAATATCAGCCAGGATGAGCGGTTAATGAGTGTCACACCTATGAACAGGTGAGGGCAATGTGACTCCTCAGCACTGGACCCAGATAAAACCACAAGGAAAGATGGCAGGCACACAGCAGGACAAGGTGCAGGGTGATTTTATTTTCCCAACATCAAAAGTGACAGTGAGGCAATCAGCATGTTGTCTGTGGATAAGAACACAAACAGAATTATTTACCCAAATACACAATGTTAACAAGCAATCCAAATTACATCAAACTAGCAATAAACAAACAATGTAACAATCAATTAAAGCAACAATAAACAATATATTTTAACCATGCTAAAGAAAAAAACATATGCAATTCACCTTTAAGGTCAGCATGAGTTGGACTGGCTCACAGCACCTCTGTAGCAGCAGACTGGGGTTTGGGGCAAGTTTTGCACTTCTTTTATAGCCATAGCTCCACCCATCTCCCCACCCACGTGGCACAATCCACAAGTGAGTGAGTGAAGCACTCTGGGAGATGAAGTACACCAGTGGTGGCCATTTTAGTGTGCGTGTGCGTGTGCGTGTGCGTGTGTGTGTGCGCGTGTGCGTGTGCGTGTGCAAACAGACAAAATAGTCATAGGAAGTAGTATGTTTAGCAATAAAAAACAATATAACAATCAAACAAACAATAAACAATATATTTTAACCATGGCTAAAGAGAAAAACATATGCAATTCACCTTTAAGATCAGGATGGCTTGGAATGGCAATTCAACAATGGCTAACAAAACTACAACTTACTTAATAATGCATCTGAAGGGAGGATAAACACCAAAGGACCGAAACACCAACACAGCCTCTACTGCAGTAACGGACACACACTGAGTGTAGAGGCTGATTAGCGTCTTAACACATTGACTGCCAGCCGTTTTTTTTTGCTGTAGGTAGCTTCTGCCAAGCCGTTTTTTGAGGATTATGGCTCATTTTACAAGAGCCGAGGATTCGTTTCAGCTTGGAGTTTGTGAACATACAATATCTCAAAAGTACTAATAGAATGTGTACTTTCTCTGTCTAAAAGAGTTAGTTTGTAGAGTTAGTAGTTATGTAAGCATTAGCAGTTGAATACAGCATGGTTTTAGCGTCAGAAAGAATATTCAGAGATAAACGGCTTTTTGTGAAATTGGATGGAACAGTCACTTTAACCATTCATTTTTGGCTCTCTCTCTCTCTCTCTCCCTCCCCCTCTCGCTCTCTCTCTCTCTCCCTCCCTCTCGCTCTCCCTCCCTCTCTCTCTCTCTCTCTCTCTCTCTCTCTCTCTCTCCCTCCCTCTCGAGTTGCTTCAACTCCTCCCTCCGTGGGCGGACAAGCTTGTCACCAGTCAGTGCTTTGCTGCTCTCCTGTGCCTGCATGTCTGCACGGCCGCTGTTTGAGGAAGTCGGGATGGACTCGCTCATTTGGAGTTTTGGTTGAGAGAAGCTTTTGCGATTCTGGTCATATTTATGCTGCGTGTTTCAAAGTGTGTTCCTCCACCTGTAATCTATCACCCGATCATAGTAGATCGGCTGAATCTATTATGTAAATTTGCAATCCCGCATCGCCAGCAATCAGCGCGAAAAGGACAGCGTTTTCCCCCATCCATTTTTCATGAGAATGGCTGGGCTGAGAATGGCGTGACAAGTTAAAAAAATGCTTTCCTTCCTCTAGCCAGGAGAGCACTGTTGCCACTTAGTGGGTCGGTGGAATGGGTTGTAAACGTTCGGTGGCTCCAATAATTATATAAGAGATGTAAAAGGGTTAGATGCACAACCCACCGTCAAAAAAAAAAAATCGATGCCAAAAACGTGTAAACACGTTGTTGGCAGGGAACAGCTGGATTCTGAAAACGTGTTCATACGTTGTTGGCAGTGAATGTGTTAAGTGCAGGTGTGTGGTGATCAGTCCAGAATTAGGTGCAGGTGTGGTGTATATGTGTGTGCGTGTGTGTACGTGTGTGTGTGTGTGCGCGTGTGTGTGTGTGTGTGTGTGTGTGCGCGTGTGCGTGTGTGTGTGTGTGTGTGTGTGTGTGTGCTTTTGATGACTATAGCCAGCACCCTGCATTGCAGCTTGTCATGCAGTCCATTTACCATTAAGGACATGTCTGTATTACACACATAATCCACCACTTTACATTAAAAGTCTGCCCTGAATGGAGATGTTTGAACTAATTGGTGTGGGTTGTGCTGTTACAATGGAAGTAAAGTAAAGGTAAAGTCCCACTGATTGTCACACAATGTGTGAAATTTGTTCTCCGCATTTGACCCATCCCCTGGGGGAGCGGTGAGCGCCGCGCTCGGGAATCATATGGTGATCTAACCCCCCAATTCCAACCCTTTGATGCTGAGTGCCAAGCAGGGAGGCAAATGGGTCTAATTTTTATAGTCTTTGCTATGACTCGGCCGGGGATCGAACTCACGACCTTCCAGTTTCAGGGCGGACATTCAGACCACAAGGCCACTGAGCTGGACACATGAGCGACAAGGATAATTCAGATTTAATTCTCTTTTTGGACCTTTCACATCTGAAGACACAATAATGTATTGGAATGTTTTTCCTTTCATATATCTGAAAGAAGGCTCCCAGCAAACACAATTACATCATGATGATGTTCTGATATCATCTTTCAGTGACGTCCAGGACTAGGCCAAATCACAGCCGATTTGGGGATCATTTAGACATCTACACAGGAATGTCAAGAGGACGTCGAAATATGACGTTACCATAAATAGGCATATTCAGTTATTCTGCTATGTACACAGTGTGTATTCAGCAGCGTTATACATAATTATATCCAGATTAACCTTTATTCTACATTTTCAAAAAATAAAACAGTTACCTGGCCGTGGTTTGAACCCAGGACCTCCAGCTTTGGTGTCTGCTACTTTACCCCTACACCATCCTTCCACAGCAATGACAAGGCACGGATATAACCTTATTATGGCATAAACTTGTTTTTATTCAAACGTGGGTGTCAAGTCTTTGTGGATCGGGCATTACTGTGTGACATCTAAACCAACTATGTATTATGCTACAGCAGATGCAGAACCCCAAAACACATTAACCCCACCCAAAATGCTACATTCCAACTTCCAGTAGTAGTAGTAGTAGTAGTAGTAGTATTAGTAGTAGTAGTAGTAATAGTAGCAGAAGTAGTAATAGTAGTAGTAGTAGTGTTGGTAGTAGTGGGAGTGGTAGCAGAAGTAGCAGCAGTAGTTGTAATTGACCGGTTAATGAGTTGTGGGCAATTTAGTGTTGGCGTGTGTTTCATTAAAAGTTTAGAGATTTATCATTTCAAAACGGTTTCACGTATCCAAAATCCTTTACTAACCTTAGGTCGGGGTAGCCCATAGATGACCCAGAAAAAGTTTTGTGTGATTTGGCCAAACGGTCTAGGAGGAGCTCGCAAAAGTAGGTTTTTGATCAAATTCAAAATGGCGGAAAATCTACCACACAGAAATGGGCGTGGCCTAGTGGGTTAGATACATGATGCTCCAGGGAAACCAGTAGATGTGGAATTTTGATTCTACAGCTCGCAGTTCAGAAGTTATGGACCGACAAACATGAAATTGGCTGTTATAGCGCCACCATCTGGTGGATTGGTGTAATTTTTTTACTCTGAGTAGTGGGTGATGTCGTGAACCTGTGTGGAAAGTTTGGGTGATGGGGGGTGTATGGTTTCTGAGATCCACACACTTTTAGGGCAGGAAAAGAACAAAAGTAAATACACAAAAGTTTAAACATTTATCATTTCAAGACGGTTTCACGTATCCAAATTCTTTCTAAGATTTTAAATCAGGGAAGTCCAGAGATGACACACAAAAAGTGTGGGCTCATTTGGGCAAATGGCCTAGGACGAGTTCGTTTTTTTTTTTTTTGAGAAAGTCCAAGATGGCGGAAAATCTAGGCACACGCAAATGGGCGTGGCCTATATGGATAGATGCGTATTGATCCAGGGAATACAGCCGAAGTGGAATTTTGATTCTACGCCTCACGGTTCAGAAGATATGGACCATAACGCGAAATGGTCTGTTATAGCGCCACCATCTGGCCAATATGACTAATTTTTTGTCTCTGAGTAGTGGGGCACATTTCCAACCTATGTGCAAAGTCTGGCTACTGTACCCCTTACGGTTTTTGCCGTGCATACTGTTTTAGCGGAGAATAAAAATAATAATAAACGGAACAGATACAATAGGGATCCACGCACTTCGTGCTTGGACCCCTAAATATAGCCGCAAGCGGCGATGCGGGGTCCAAGCTTCTGGTGACTTGGGGGTTATATGTCAGATAATATAGACACTGAATTGCACATTTAGTCAGAGTTGATAGGTGCACAAGTGTACCAAGTTTGCAAGTAATATGTAGTAAGTAGCAGTGGTGGTTGGTAAGCCAAATGGTGGCTGTCAAAGAGGCTTATTAACTCATTGAGTGCCAGCCACTTTTGGAGAACGGACGCTCCCAGTGCCAGAGTTTTCAGAGTGTTTTCAGTGATTTCTCGAGGCCCACAGAATATTGTGTGATATTACTATGTAAACACCGAACACGCAAAAAGAACAAGGAGACTCTATTGTATCATCAGCAAAAAAAAGTTTATTGATACCATTTTCCGTTCTTTAGTTATGAGCCGGAGAAGATAGGTCAAAAACAGCAAAAATATGCTTTTCTATCAGGAAGCTGAGATATTCAGCCTTTTGTGAAATGCATTATTTCAAGCACATTCACTGACTCTAGCTAATATTTTTTTGATGATGTGACCTGGTTTAGTTCTGTGGTGCATGCGTGCCCCACCCCCCTGTCCCCCCCTCTCCCCGCCTCTCCCCGAGTCAGCTGTAAACTCCTCCCCACACGCACAAAGTCTATTCGGAGCCTCTGTTTTTGTGCCGCGCGGCTCCTGGCAGCTCACAGCAGCAATGAGGAAATGCCCAATGCGACTGCAGGTAAGGGTTGGCCCTTCGGCGTTGGGTGCTGCCTTTCTGGTGTGTTGAGAAACTATCTATGCAGACAGACAGACAGGCAGAGGAGCTACAGTTGTGTGCGCGGATTGATTGCTGTTGGCAAGCAGCCCAGAGCCATCATGTAGATGGCTCTGGGCTGCTTGCCAACAGCAATCAATCCGCGCAGCATGAGCGCGGTTTGTCTTTTGATCACGGCTTTGTCAGGCTGTATTTCTGTAATCTGGAGAGCACTGTCGCCACCTAAGGGTTCTGTAAAATAGGTTATAGACCTCCAATAGCTACTATAGTTGTACAGGAGCTGCGGAAGGCTTTGATCGACGTCCCACCGTCAAAAAACGCATTGGACGTCGAAGGACGTCCGTGGCACTCTACGTCACTATTTAATTGGACGCCGAAGGACGTCCATGGCACTCAATGAGTTAAGCAATGGACTTTTTCTAGGCAAACTGTCATAATTTCAAATCCTAGCTTCCTGATAAGCTTAGATGTGTTAGCCATGAGTGGACAGCTTACTGAGGTGTTGCTTTTGTGGTGTTCCGAGTCCATTGGATGAAGATAGTGTGCTGCTTCTACTGTACACTTCTGATCATGGTTATAGATGTGCTCAGTGAGGAAATGATTAAACAAACTGTTCCTGAATGGTGATCTAAGTAATTGGTTGTCACAATGAAAAGCCAATGCTTTTGTAGTAGTGGTGATAGTCATAAATCTGGTCTGCATAAGCACAAGGCCAGAATTTGAACCATTTGTCTTGAAATTAATGTAAAATCCTAACTATTACTAGATACTCCACATGGTACATTCATAGTGTCTCTGTATAGATATAACAAGATTAATATTCAGGTTGTGTAAATCACCCTTTAAGTCAAACTGTTAGTGGCTTAATAGGTTATCAGTTAACAAGTTACTTGTCTGTTATTCAGATGTTTTAAAAGGGTAAGCTTGGGCACAGTGGACATCTACAAGTTGGCAATAAAAGTGTAAGCTCAAGGTTGACTAAAGGAGTTAGGATATAATGCATAAAAAACTGGGACAAAAGACAGCAAAGGAGGCAGATATATGATTTAAACAATAAGTTTTTATTGCAAATAATAGTTTTTATGAAATGAAAAACTTAAAATATATCAATCCATTTTGTCCTTGTGTGGGGCTGAGTCGGGGTTTCTGGACTGTGTGGAGGGACTGTTGAGTCTTGGAGTCAAGTCTGAGTCAGGGCTATGATTTGTCTATTATGTCAACTCAGATGTGATTGAGCATGAGGATAGCTTCTTCCATTTCGTCTGTAGTCATTTGAGTTGTTGATTTTGTAAGCAGTGGTGTGATAAGTGCGAGTGGGATGGTGTATGATGTTTGCTGGTTATTGATGGACAGAGAGAATTTGATATGTGTTTTGCGGTTTCTGTTTTATGGCGTTGATTACATTTGTGACATTTGTATGTGAGTGAGTCAAAGTTTACAGTAGTGATGGGTGCCAAAAACAGAAGTACTTGTTTGTGACGGTGGCAGAAGAGACTTCACCATAGATGCTTTGAGTGGTGGGTGGTGGTGGTTCTGTGTATGATTCAAGTGCAGTGGTGGGTGTTGATGTTGTGGTTGGGGTGGTTGTCAGATATGTATTGGTTACGAACATGGTCAAGATGAACTGTTCAAAATGCTCCTTCAGTTCTCTAGATAGCACTACACACCTGATAGTATATATTGACTGAGTTATGCCCTAGATGGCCTATGGCCTATGGCCTAGATTGTGTGAAGTGAATTGTGTATAGATCCATGAGTTTTTTTTTTTTACCTTTATTTATACAGGTGAATCACCTTGAGACCTAGATCTCATTTTCAAGTGTGACCTGTTCAAGCAGCATCCAGACAGAAAGTTATAGTAACAAATGTTGACAGACAATATGACAACAGTATACAGTACCAGTACAGACAATAAATAAAATAACCAAAATGCTAACAGACACATTAGACAAAAAAGGGGGATGTTAAAAAGGAGATGGTCAGTTGTTAAAACAGGAGCACAGCGAGGCAGGGATTTCAAGGTTGCGCAGCAGTAACTTAAAGCTAGGCAGTGGGATGAGGCTGGACAGCTTCAGTGTCTGTTGAAGCGTGTTCTAGGTGAAAGGGGCAGAGTAAGAGAACGCTTTTTTCCCCCTCTCAGTACGGACAGGTGGGATGGTGAAGGTGATGTAGTCCTGGGTGCGTAAACTGTAACTTGAGTGCTTGTAGGAGGAAATGTAAGTGGGTAGCAGACCGGTGATGGATTTATAGATGAAAATATACCAGTGCAGGGTTCGGCGCATAGTGAGAGATGACCAGTTGACTAGGGTGTATAGATGACAGTGATGAGTGAGAGGTCTACAACCGGTTATGAATCTCAACGCGCCATGGTAGACAGCGTCCAGCAGATGGAGACAGTTTTCAGAAGCGTTGTAGTGGGGCTTATGGTTTCTGGGATCCATACACTTTTAGGGCAGAACAAAAACAAATGTATAGTATGTGATGGGGTTCAAGCATCTGCGAGGTTAAATGTGATATACAGATGCCAATGGATAGAATAGAATAGAATAGAAAGTTGTTATGTGGAGTAGGTTGATTAGAATATTTTAGATATGAATGAGAAGCACAATTTTTTTATAAACCCCTTCATCATCACCACACTTTGGAGGACATCCTTTGTTTTACATGTTGATTGTATAGCAATTATTTTTTACATGTGTACTTCTGAGGTCCATTTTTATCTGACACAGATGTAGATACACTACATAGTCTCTCAAATAGTCAAATATACATTCAACTATATAACAGGAATTGCATATAGGTCCAAGGGATCTATCCATCCAACATGTACATAGTACAATGGTTATCCTAGGCACAAACCTAACTCAATGGAGGAGCAATATTACACTGACAATATTCAGAAAGACTCAGGAGATGGTTTGATTTGAGATAAAGGTACCTTGTATTAGAAAAACAAAGACAAGAAATATAGAAATACATTATGGCTAAATAGAATTGCATTTGGATACAGAATTAAATTTAGGATAGGTATAGTGCTGGTGGTAATGGGGTAATTTCTGATAGGATATACAAATCTATTTGCTTTTACAAATCAGATGTAAGAAGCTATGCAAGAGAGAGATGAGATGCAGAATGTAGTGGTACCTTGTTGAGGGTCCTGACTGTAGCGATGCTAACGATGCTGTTTAATTGTAGAGGATCTGTAGCATTGTTGAAAAGATACATATTTACAATGAGTCAGCCAAAGTGATTCATATGATCAAGACAATTAATCTTACAGGTGAATGAAATCAGGAAGTTCTTGGTGAGATGACACTTGTTAATCTCAAGTGATCAAAGACAGAAATTGTATGTTACCAGTTAACAATACCTACTGTAGCAGAGATTACAAGAGACAGCTCCTTCCCACTACAGTTGGGTATTGATGATGGGAGGTGTGGTCTTGTACACCATTTCATTTTTATACTGCAGCTCTCAATGAAGGCAAACAGGGGACTGTCAATTTCTCATTAAGCTGTGGAAACAATTTACCAACACTTTTAGTCAGGGTTGAATTAGAAGTCCACAAGTGTGTGTGCATGCCCACGCTTTTCTCAAATTTGAGCTATTCTCATGATCAGACATATGTTCAGGGTGTTTCCAGTTAGATAAACCTTTATCATTAGCAAACTCAGCTACAACTTCAAAGTCCAGTTTCTTCACAAGCTTAGATTCAATGGCCATCTGTGACAAGATTGAGGTGTTGCTTGTGTTGTTCTGAGTTCATTCAATGACTGATAGAAATGTTGCCTCAACCCTTCTGGCAAGTATTTGGTCATCATGGAAAGACAATCTTTGTTTAAGAACTGAATGACAGATACAACCCATCTCAGCAGCTCTTGCCAGGCCCTCTTCTGTCCCTCTAGTTGTATCTGCTTTAACAGTCTCATGTCTTCTGCCTCAGTCATGGTGGGTAAAGTGTTGAGACCATATGAGGTGCATCTGCACAACTACATCTGAATGATAGTTATCCTTTCAAACTCCACTATGAAAATAGGAAAGACCTTGTGGTTAAAGCTGTGGGCTTGCAATTAGAAGTATAGTAGAGGTTCAATCTAACAAACAATCTAGCAATCCTGAGGGTCCTTGGTGGAACTTGAGATACGTCATCTTGTGGCCAGCAGCGGCATTACCTCCTGGGTAAGATAGAAATTCTCAAACAATGTTTGCTGGGATAGTAAGCTATGGAAAACCTGCACAACACAAAATAACCCAGGTTTAGAATTGTCTCAGTAAGTGAACAGAATTGGCTTGAGACATGCCAACAAAAATATATTTCAGGTTGCGTAAACCTCCCTTCAGTCAAACCACTACTAGTGGCTAACAGTCAACAAGCTAGTATGGAAAATAGAAGTTTCCAAGGTAATCTTGGGCACAGTGGATATGTACAAGTTGAAAGTGCAAGCCTAAGTTTAAGTAATGGAACAAAGGAGACAGAGAAAGGATTTCCACAATTCAAGAATTTATTGAATATTTCTGTGGCCTGCAGGCCAATCTTCACCTCCATGTTTAAAAAAAATAAATAAATAAATTGAGTCCTCAGTAAAATTAGAAGAAGAAAGGTGTTAGGCGTCTTTTGCTGCGTCGGGTTTGGTTGGGTTAGTCATGGGAGTGAACTGGGTTATTTCATTGTCAGTCATGTCAAGTTGGATGTAGTCAAGCTGGAGCAGGGTCTCTTCTATTTGGTCGGTGGTCATGTCGGTCGGTGGGGTAGACAGTAGTCGGGTGATGAGCGGCAGTGGGATATTGTATGCATGTTCTGGTGTTTGATTGTTGACAAGTATCATGATCTGTGTGTGTATTTTGCAGATGGCAGATGTGGATTTGCGCCGTTGGTTGCATTTGTTGCACTTGTATGTGTGGGTGTCTGGGTTGAATGTTTGAATGAATGCTGTACAACTGCAAAAGTATTTCCGGGTTACTGTGGCTCCTCTGATCTCCCCAAAGATGTGTGTGACTGTTGGTGCTGGTGCTGGCATGTGAGGTCCGGGTGCAGTGGTGGGTGTTGATGTGGTGGTTTTAGTTGTGGATAAATATTTTTTTGCATGGAATGATCTGATGGAGAGGTCAGTTAAGTCATACCAGTTGTCTAGTCCGATGTCTGAGTCGCCCCCCCATACAGCCAAGTCGATAGTCCCAGTCGAGTCACTGATGAGGTATTTGGTGATTGTCATGGTGGAGCCGGAAAATGTAGTTGTTTCAGTGGAGGGTTTTAGGATTTGTAGGATTTTTGCAGTGATGTTGATCTGCGGATGAGAAATGCATTAAACAAGATGCATGGGGAAGAGGATGAAGCATGTTTTGCCTGATTTTGTCTGTTTTAACCTATACTTCACATTGATACTATGACCATTTGTATAAAGGTTGACTGAGAAAATCGGGTGTCATGCAATTTCTAGCAAGTGTGGATTAGGCAATGATGTGTAATGCATATCTATAATAGACAGAGGGAGTTTATAGACTCGAGGGATATGGGCCAAGGCTCAGTAGGTGCAATTTGTGTTTACATGTCATGTGCCATCCAATATAACTTCTGTGGGATTATATAGTGTGCAAGGAAAAGCAGTAGACTTACCTTTTGGTATTCGATGCCTTCAGTTATGATGTGCGCAATGTTGACTTGGGTGGTTTTTGTCAGGAAGGTGTTATCATATATGAAGGGGAGATGGCGCAGAGGGCTGATGGTGGAGTGATAGTTTATTTTGATGACCAGTTTGGAGTGGAAGGAGGTGGTGAAGCTGACATTATCTAGATTTACAGGGTGTCTAGAGAGAAGAGTATAGGCATGATGAGAACAAGCAGTTGTGATGAGTCATGTCTGGCTGGGCAAAGGCATTGAGTGGCAGACAGCCTAATTGTAGGAAAGCAGTAATATAAAGTGAAATAAGCTTAGATTGTTTAGTGGCTACAGGAAATGGCTATGGGTAGATTAGGTGAAATGAAGGCACAACTAAAAGTGGGGGCAGTACAGACAGATGAAGGGAACAGACAATAAAATTGCTAAGAATGTAAAATACATACTTGCTATTTTGAGCAGCCAAGAAGGCGGGGTGTAGTTTCTCATTGAATGAAACCACATTGCTAAATCTGTCAGCTTCTTGTAACACTGCGTTGAAGTAGTGTCTCTTTGGGTCTTTGCTAAAACTTTTCAGGGGGGTTACCTCATGGAGGAAACCACAGAAGGCCAGCTTCTCCTTTTTTGCAGGGCTTGCCATTGTTAACTTGAAATGGAGGTAAAAGTTGCAGCATTGGTAGTTTTTGGCATTATTTCTTGTCAATTAATACATTGTATTGATAGAGATTCCAAAGAAGCCTTACCTTTGTTTCACAATGTAGTGGTAGACGGACTGTAGCAAACTTGAACAAACTTGAACAAAGAATACATTTCAAATTATATCAGCACAGTTACTATGTTACTTAATTTGAGCCATATTGTCCCTTTAAAGTGAACAGAATTGGCAAAAGATGTTGATACATAAGGTTGTGTAAACTTCCAAACAGCCATTCACTTATCAGACTACTGGTTAATAAGCTAGCATGTTAACCATTTGACTCATTCAATTCTGGTGGACATTATGAATAAGGAATACCTTTACACCTCATGTTAGGATAGTAATAATGAATTGGATGGAGCTGATCTTGTACCAACCTGGCGCTCTATGCAGCTTCAATCAGACTGATTCATAGCATTAGGGGTAGATATATACACAACCTGAGTCGACTCTGATTGGCTGACAGTGGTGTTAATTGTAGGTAGCCCTAAGTAGAAGACCTGGTAGCAGTGATCAGGTGCTGCCCATCTCCAATCAGGCTAATCAGCCCAGCTCCCAGCTCAGCAGCAAGCAACCTGCAATGCAAAGCTGAACAGTATGCAGGCCAAAGTAAATGACAATAGGCCATATGGCCGTCACACACATGAATTACGACTTTCTGTTCAAAATGCTCCTTCAGTTGTCTAGATAGCACTACACACCTGATAGTGTATATTGACTGAGTTATGCCCTAGATTGTGTGAAGTGAATTGTGTATAGATCCATGAGGTTGTAGTGGGGCTTATGGTTTCTGGGATCCATACACTTTTAGGATAGAACAAAAACAAATGTATAGTATGTGATGGGGTTCAAGCATCTGCGAGGTTAAATGTGATATACAGATGCCAATGGATAGAATAGAATAGAATAGAAAGTTGTTATGTGGAGTAGGTTGATTAGAATATTTTAGATATGAATGAGAAGCACTTTATTTTTTTATAAACCCCTTCATCATCACCACACTTTGGAGGACATCCTTTGTTTTACATGTTGATTGTATAGCAATTATTTTTTACATGTGTAGTTCTGACGTCCATTTTGACCTGACACAGATGTAGATACACTACATAGTCTCTCAAATAGTCAAATATACATTAAACTATATAACATGAATTGCATATAGGTCCACGGGATCTATCCATCCAACATGTACATAGTACAATGGTTATCCTAGGCACAAACCTAACTCAATGGAGGAGCAATATTACACTGACAATATTCAGAAAGACTCAGGAGCTGGTTTGATTTGAGATAAAGGTACCTTGTATTAGAAAAACAAAGACAAGAAATATAAAAATACATTATGGCCAAATAGAATTGCATTTGGATACAGAATTAAATTTAGGATAGGTATAGTGGAGTTGTGCAAGTAGGCTATTGGAAGCTGAATAAGCAATGTCAATATCAATGTGTTATCAAGTCTGTCATGAATAAAATCAATAGGAAATAGAGCTAGGCAATCTTAATTAAGTAACTTTTGCAAGAGATGTTTACGTAGCTGTAATGAGTAAGGAAAAAAGACAGTTAAGTATTCACAAATGTGGGGCAAGCTGTGCTATGTCTAGGGATCCCCAGAGTAAAATGTGGTCATTTTTACCACTGCAGGTAAAGATTGATAGGCTTATAGAGGAATACGGATACTGTAAGTTTCAACACCATTATGGGCTGTCTGTAAACACCAATACTGTAAGTCATCAAACAAATAAGTAAACCAAACCAATGCACTAAAAATATCAAAATGGCTTCACAGACGAGTGGAGGTTCTAGTGTAAAAGTGATGTGTGATGGAGCAGGGGAGGTTCTTGTCAATTGAGTGATTCTGGTCTGTTGGTCCACAGGGGATATTTGGGGGGTGGGTGGGGTTGGGGGGGGGGGGGGTAGAGCCCTTTGTAGAATGGGCTTTTCAGTGTTGTCGATGACGTTGATGGTAGTTGGGAAGAAGGTCTTCATGAGGTGAGAGTTGTTATTGCTATCGAGCTGGACTGGAACTCTTCAGCCCACGGAGAGTCAAGATGATGTGAACAGTGGTTTCCTTGTTGCTGATTGAGGACAAAAACTCTTAATAAACATAATGAATATTGTAGAGGATATATTAGTACACACAATCAAAGAATGGCTTATGTCAATACTTAAAAAGTACAAAAAGGCACGCACATCCAGTGAGGGATTTTAAGTCAGGTGCAGGACTCAAGTACAGATAAGTAATAAAACGTCACACTTTTTTGTGGTCGAATAAATATTTGGGAGCAGCTGCCAGTGTGCGGACTCTATTTTTATTACTTATGTCAATACTTACCCATGATGAAGATAAATCACACATTAGCAAACAGTCAGGTGTATTATTATGACCACAGCCCATGGACATGGATACTGTATTGGTCACAAACCCCTACTGGTCTACAGATACAAATACATTTGATCACCTAACAGTATGGGGCAAGTCACAACCACACAGCATATTACTTTGAAATAGTATTACCGGTAATTATTTTGACACAAATAGTTATCTCCTATGTTTATTTAGCTCTATAAATGCTATATACTTTTAAAGAAAAGTAATTGATGAACTTGTTAAAGTTTGATGTCTGGATGGGTTCCTATTCAATGCTCATGAGTGATAGTACACAATTTAATTAGCTAAAAAAAACTAAATAATGATACATTAAAAAATTATCAGCAGAGGGCCTATTTTCTTATTTTTATTAACCCTTCCACCACCCCCCCTGCTTTGGAGGACATACTTTGTTTTTACATCTGAATTTTACAACAATTATTTTACACATTATGTTCTTAGGTACATTTTGAGCTGATGCAGTACATGTAGATGTAGCACTTAAGTCTCTTAATTTATACATATATAGCCAAATATATAATACACAGACAATACAATCATCTCCGTATCACTGTCAAGCAAACTGCCACCAGGGGGCAGTACCAAAAGAGAGTGCATTCAATGGTCAAGGGTCCTCATTGGACAGGTGCATCTTCTGCCTGGGACTTTCACTTCCATGCAGTGGTGCCTTTCAAAAACATACAGTGTGTTGTTTTTATTTTGAATGCTAAACATTCAAATTTTAATATATTAAGTGCGTTCAGGACCAAAATAACAACAGAGTGGCACTGTGTAGAGGTGAAAGTCCTGGGCGGAACATTTGTGTTGTATAGGAAGCCTAAAAGGCACAAAAATAGACTCTGGGGCCCCAGATTGGTCTATGTCAACACTGTGGTCATCAGCTTCAATGGTAGTTGGTGGTGGCAACTGGTTGATTTCTGAGAGGATGAAAACAATATCAATTAGTTTGTTTGCTTATACAAACAGAAGCATAATGTGACATGTGCTTATATATTCATCAGGTCTAAGAACCTATGTAAGGGAGAAATGACGAGTGCCACTGTACCTTGTTGATGGTGCTCACTGATGCCAAGAATGATCTGGGAAAAGTACAGAAGAGCTGCAGTACTGCTGAAAAAGACATTCACAATGAGAGTAAGACAAAGTGAATAATATGATCAGGATAGTTAGACTTCAATGAAAAGATAAGGGAAGTTATGGCTGGGAAGGCACTGTATTCAATACCAAAACTAATTAAAGACATAATGTGTATGTGTTTAGTCAACAATACCTACTGTAGAAGAGATTGCAAGGGATAGCCCCTTTGCAGTACAGTTGGGGATGTGGATAATGGGAGGTGTCTTTGTACACCAGCATTTCATTCTTGTACTGCAGCTCTGAATGAAGTCAAACAGGGGGCTATCATGACTGCAAACACATTTAGTATAGTGTATTGTGAATATGATACAACATAACTATCAGAATTGTTGGAATGGTTAGTGTTGTTGCCTTACAGCAAGGTCCATACCAGATCCGTTTGGTATGGACTTAGCATGTTTTCCTTATGCTTATGTGGGTGTCTTATAGGTGTGCCAGGTTCTTCCCACCATCAAAAACATGTACAGTATGTTAGGGTTAAGATCTATAACATCTTAACATTTAGGCTTGTGGACCAGAGGAATAATATTTGCTGGCTGCAATGCTATGGCTAATGGTTATCCTAATAAACTTAACTGCCTCTATACACCCAAATCACACACATCAGCCAACACTGTGGCCATCAGCTTTTCTGGTGGTGGTAATGGGGTAATTTCTGATAGGATATACAAATCAATTAGCTTTTACAAATCAGATGTAAGAAGCTATGTAAGAGAGAGATGAGATGCAGAGTGTAGTGGTACCTTGTTGAGGGTCCTGACTGTAGTGATGCTAACGATGCTGTTTAATTGTAGAGGATCTGTAGCATTGTTGAAAAGATACACATTTACAATGAGAGTCAGCCAAAGTGATTCATATGATCAAGACAATTAATCTTACAGGTGAATGAAAACATCAGGAAGTTCTTGGTGAGATGACACTTTTGTTAATCTCAAAAGTGATCAAAGACAGAAATTGTATGTTACCAGTTAATAATACCTACTGTAGCAGAGATTACAAGAGACAGCTCCCTCCCACTACAGTTGGGTATGGATGATGGGAGGTGTGGTCTTTTACACCACCATTTCATTTTTGTACTGCCACTCTCAATGAAGTCAAACATGGGACTGTCAACTTCTCATTAAGCTGTGGAAAAATAACTTACCAACATTTGTAGTCAGGGCTGAATTAAAAGTCCACGAGTGAGTGTGTGTGTGTGTGTGTGTGTATGTGTGTGTGTGTGTGTGTGTGAGAGAGAGAGATATAGAGAGGTAGAGAGAGACATAGAGATATATGGAGAGAGAAAGAGAGGTCCTTTCTCATAGGATTTCTCAGGTAACAGGTTAGTTGGATGGTTGCAGGGTCATGGAGTTTTTATGACAGGATTCAATGTTTGAACAATCTGGAAAAAGACATGGGAAAAGAGACAATAGAAGAGAATGAGATGTAATTTACATGAAAGGGATATTCTTAGTAAACGATTAATCAATCAATTAGAAATTTAAACCTATAGTTACTGTGTATATGTTGGCAGGTCAGATAGTCAGATGGGTCAGCTCAGGTAAAGAGTAGATCACAGGCAGACGTCAGTGGGCTCAGTTGTCCATAGAAAACCGTTTTCCAGTTTTTCCTATTAACAAACTCAAACACAATTTAATCAAAGTCCAGGTTCCTGACAAGCTCAGATTTAATGGCCATCCATGACAGTGCACTGAAGTCCCGTTTGTTTTTGTGTTGTTCCAACTTCTTTGGATTAAAGATAGGATATGATGCCTTCACCCTTCTGTCTATGTGTATTGATGTGCTCAGCCAGGAAAGGGTTAAATGGAGATTAATTCCAGAATGTCAAGAATATTTGCATTTAGTGGTGATCCAAGTAAATGGTTGTCCCCATGAAAAGTCCATCTTATTTCACTGAAGAGCTGAATGAAAGCTAGAACTTGCCTCAGTAGCTCTTCCGGGTACCTCTTATTTCCTTCCTGTTATTGTACTAGTTGAGTATTCATAGTCCTTCCAGTTGAGTGTCCAAGACATAATAATATGCAAGTAGAGTGCTCTGAGCTTTTCTCATGATCAGACATATGTTCATGGCGTTTCCAGTTAGATCAACCTTTCCCATTAGCAAACTCAGCGACAATTTCATCACAGTCCAGTTTCTTGACAAGCTCAGATTCAATGGTCATCAGTGACGAGGTGTTGTTGCTTTTGTGTTATTGTTCATTCAATGATGGATAGGAATGTGTTGCCTCGACCCTTCTGCCAAGTATTTGGTCGTCATCACGGAAAGCCAATCTTTTAGTTTAAGAACAGAATGACAGCGACAATCCATCTCAGCAGGTCTTGCCAGTCTCTCTTCTCTCCCTCCAGTTGTTTCTGCTTTAACAGTCTCATTTCTTCTCTGCCTCAGTCATGGTGGGTAAATTGTTGAAACTATATGAGCTACATCTGCCATCCCATTATATATAAAAGTGAGTTAATTTGACCTTCCTCTTATTGAATCTTGTTCTAGGGCAACATTCTCCTGGCTTTGAAAAGTTGAATGTGTCTAGATGTAACTGAACAGCCCTCGAGCAGAAGGGCCATGGTTGTCTAGCAAGTCACAGAGAGCAGATCACAGGCAGAGGTCAGCTCAGGCATGGTGTTGACATTTTTGTTGTTTATCTGGTCATTTCTCCTCTCAGTCTGTCTCTGTTTCAAGTAGATGGGCCAGGGTTGCCTAGCAAGTCACAGTGACAAGCAGTGTAGTGCATGGGGTCCCGCAGGAGTCCTGTTGCAGCCTTCTACAGCACAGGTTGAATGCAGATGACAAACAGATGTTAGTTTACAGACACAGGTCACCACTCAGCTCAGGTAGAGATCAGTAAGTGGATTGGTACCACAATCTATTTGAACAATCTGGAGAGAGAAATGGGAAGACAAGAGAAGAGAAGAATATGTAATTGCCATGAAAGGGATAACATCTGTTGTGATCTCAATCAATATAGAAACATTTAAAATGTAAAGCTATACTTAATGTGTGTGCTGGCAAGTCACAGAGGGGTCAGCTCAAGCAGAGAGTAGATTACAGGCAGAGGGTAAATCACAGGTTAGGAGTCAACTCAGGCAGAGATCAGTGGCTTGACTCGCACAACATTCTGTTTGAACATTCTGGAGAGAATTGGGGAGACATAAGAGAATGATATGTAATTAAAATGAGAATTAATATTCAATGTAAATTATGTCGATCAATAATTTGAATAATTTGAATTGTAGAGTTATTCTTACTGTGCGTATAGTATGCTGGCAGGTTCAGGAGTCAACTCAGAGAACAGTGAGTTGGGGGGCATGGTGGGGCAGTGGTAAGCGCCGTCGTCTCACAGCTAGAAGGTCCTGGATTCGATTCCCACCTTCGAAGCTGTGAGTGCTGAAGGAATGCGTGCATGTCCTCAAGTGTCCGCTGCACGGGTGGGGTTGCCAAAAGGGCATTTCTGTGTGGAGTTTGCATGTTTTCCCCATGCCCCCTAGGGGTTTCCTTCATATAGGAACCCCTTCACCAAAACATGCTATATCTTGGTCGCTGATGTAGTGCCTCCTCTAGTCGTTAGGGGCGTCTGCTTGGATCACAGTTCAGGAGTCAACTCAGGCATAGAACATTGAGTTGATTCACACAGCATTCTGTTTGAACATTCTGAAGAGAAATGGGGAGACACAAGAGAAGGGAAGGATATGTAATTAACGCGAGAGATCACATTCTTTATAAATTATGTAAATTAATAATTAGAATCATTTGCAATGGAAAGCTATACTTACTGTACGTATGCTGGCAGGTCACCAACAGTCAGAGAGGCCGGCTCAGGCAAAGAGCAGATTACAGGCAGAGGGCAAAGCACAGACTAGGAGGCAACTCAGACAGAGATCAGTGAATTGACTTGCACAGCCTTCTGTTTGAACATTCTGGAAAGAAATAGGGAGAAACAAGAGACTGATATGTAATTAACATGAGTTAACATTCATTGTAAATTATGTCAATCAATAATTTTAATAATTTTAAATGTAAAGCTATACTTACTGTGCGTATGCTGGCAGGTCAATGACAGTCAGAGGGGTCGGCTCAGGCAGAGCGCATATAGCAGGCTGAGTGCAAATCACAGTTCAGGAGTCAACTCAGGCAGAGATCAGTGAGTTGATTCACATAGCATTCTGTTTAAACATTCTGAAGAGAAATGGGGAGACATAAGAGAGGAGAAGGATATGTAATTAACATGAGAGTTAACATTCATTGTAAATTATGTCAATCAATAATTAGAATAATTTGAAATGTAAAGCTATACTTACTGTGCGTATGCTGGCAGGTCAACGACAGTCAGAGGGGTCGGCTGAGGCAGAGAAGATCACAGGCAGAGTGCAAATCACAGTTCAGGAGTCAACTTGGGCAGAGATCATTGAATTGGCTCGCACAGCATTCAGTTTGAACATTCTGGAGAGAAATGGGGAGACACAAGAGAATGATATGTAATTAACATGAGAGTTAACATTCATTGTAAATTATGTCAATCAATAATTAGAATAATTTGAAATGTAAAGCTACTTACTGTGCGTATGCTGGCAGGTCAACGACAGTCAGAGGGGTCGGCTGAGGCAGAGAGAAGATTACAGGCAGAGTGCAAATCACAGTTCAGGACTCAACTCGGGCAGAGATCAGTGAATTGACTTGCACAGCCTTCTGTTTGAACATTCTGGAGAGAAATAGGGAGAAACAAGAGACTGATATGTAATTAACATGAGTTAACATTCATTGTAAATTATGTCAATCAATAATTTGAATAATTTGAAATGTAAAGCTATACTTACTCTGCATATGCTGGCAGGTCAACGACAGTCAGAGGGGTCGGCTCAGGCAGAAAGCACATTGTAGGCTGAGGTCAGCCTAAGTCAATGGCAGAGTGTGGACAGACTCAGCCTCAGGTAGAGGTCAGTTGATGGGGTAGTACAGGCACAGTTGCCTTTAGACTTCTTTTGGGCTTTCCTATTAGCAAACTCAGTCACAGGTTTATCAAGGTCCAGGTTTGTGACCAGCTCAGATTCAATGGCCATCTGTGACAACGCACTGAGGTGCTGTTGTTTAGCTGAAAGATGGGATGTGCTGCATGTATCCTTCTGTCCATGTTTATTGATGTGCTTACCCAGGAAAGGATCAGATTATTTCCAGAATACCAAGATAGTTAGTATTCTGTGGTGATCCAAGTAATCGGTTGTTGCCAAGAAAAGCCAATCCTCTTTTACTTAAGGACTGAATGACCGCTATACTCTGCCCCAGTAACTCTTGTCTCCTTCCCATTGTTGCACTTGTTGAGTATTCAGTCCTCCTTCCATGTGTGCCAAAGCAATGATAACATAAGTAGAGTTCTCTGAGCTATTATCATGATCAGACACACTTTCAGGGTGTTTCCAGTTAGATAAATTACTAACAAATAAGATTGTTCTCTGTTGAAAAGAGCATGCGAGCAAACGTAAAATATTCCCGTCAGGGTTTGAACAACATGACACCATCTTGTGAAACTTGTTTCCCCATTTGGAAGCCGACAGCTCAGTAGATCATTAGTAATGGAGCTTTTTTACCACTCAAACCCCCATCATGGGTTAAGAGTTGCTTCTTCAGTGGTGAAAGGTACCCGGTCCTCAATCAATAACAACAGCGTGAGCCTCTTCATTGATTTTTTTCCCTACAGTGCCGGATCATCAGCTTTCAAAATCCACTGCTGCTGCAATTGGGAGCTGCTGCTACAGCTAGCTTCAGGTAGTTGGTGTTGTTGTTGTGGTGGTGGTGGTTGGCTGCTGCACCAATGTTTAACTTTTCATCCAGTCTCAGATTAGGTTGCACCATCATCTTCTTCAATGACTATCACATCGGCAGCATTGTTGTCACTATTGTTAGCTTTACCAGCAACAGATTGTTGTGGAAGGTGGCTGCTGCTAGCACTAAAATTGTTTCTCTTCTATTTGTGGGATCCACTTCTGCTTGAGTTATCCATCATTTCGAGCAGTCTGGTGAATATGTACTTGGAATGAAATGCACATGTGCAAGGTCTGGTTCCAAACCATAATGCATTGCAGCATGAATAATGCCTTGTGCCTGTTCAGGAAACTGAGGCTACTTTGGTGAGTTTCCGAGGGAACAGAGTCATATGTCGATCAGAGAAATGTCGGGAAACTCAAGCATAAATTAGTACATTGGATTGTTTTAAGAATTTTGTTTTTACAGCTAGGGGTTAGGGGCCCAAGCAAACCAGTCTTAATTTTGTTAAAGAAAACCCCTATTCAACACCTTTTTCTTTTTTCTGACCAAAACTACAACTAGACTAAAACTACAAAAGATACAAATGACCAAGATGTGACTACAATTAATAACCAGGGCCCGGTTGTTCAAAAGGGTTTCATCTGGATAAAACTGATGCAGATTTGCAAAACCTATTTTTGGCTATCCAGGATCACATAATCCATCTTATTTTTGTGCTGGTCTAAATCTAAAATAGTTGCTAAAATTGGGATGGGCAAATTGATGGTAAAGTCAAGGTTAAAGCTATCAAACTGGTATGGAATCGAGATATTACACTAGTCAAAGTGTTAAATGTTAAATTTCAAGATACATACAACCTGTCAATCTTGATTCCAATTTCCAATACTTGTAATTGCCCCCAATTTAATTAGTTTAAATACAAAAAACATTTGGACTAAAAGCAATGATGAAAGGTTGACTAAAATGTATTGAGTTTTTGTTGACTAAAACTGGAATAAAATGTTTTGAGTTGTTAGAAAACTAGACCAAAACTATCAAGCATAGACATGACTAAAATGTGACTAAACCTAATAAGAGTTTTCATGCTAAGACTAAGAATAAGACTGAATATAAAATAGTGGCCAAAAACTGATTCCTATTTCGAATCCTTGCAATCAGCTAATTAAAGTAGTTTAAACATATAAAACAGTTTGACTAAAAGTAAAGAGTAAAAGCTGACTAAAATGTAATGACTTTTTGTTGACTAAAACTGGACTGAAAACATATGATTAAAATGTGACAAAACTATTGGCCGTTTTAATTCAAAGACTAATGCTCCAAACGCACTGGGAGCAATTTTGACACACGTCAATTTCCGCTTAGTTTTGAGCACCTGTTACTCTGAGGCTGTAAATCATCCTACCGCGGTCTGATGAGTGGAGAAAAAGAAGGCAGCATTGTGCGGATGAGGATTGAGGAAATAAAGCAATCCACTCTCTCCAAACTTTTGCCGAATCATGCTGATGTGTTTAGAAGAGCATTTGCACTTTGTTCATAGTCTCGCATTATATTTTACATGCTTGCTATATTACACTGCGGTGAAATTGTTTGCAGAGTGGCGACAGACTGGATGAAAGTGGCTACACAGAAAGGAGCAGAGGGAAGAGAGAGCTGAGAGTGCTCTGGTTACTGTTGGGTTCTTATTGACGCTCCAAAATCTAAACGGGATTTTGGAGTCGGGGGTCAAGGCAGTTCAACACCTGTCAGAACACTATTGGTGCACATTTGGCCATTTAAAACAATGGGTGGACTTCAAAATGTTACTATCAGATGCTCCCAGTGCGTTTGGAGCTTAAGAAGAACACTAAATCTAAAATAGCTGCCAAAATTAACACAGAAGCAAAGAAAAAAAATGTTTGCTTGGGCCCCTAATCACAAAAAAAAAGTATACATGTATATATAGTTTTATTGAGAGACAAACACAAATGCAGTTAAATCCAAGCCAATTAAAGACAATTGAAACTAATTTCAAGCAAATTCAAGTCAATGCAAGTCAATTTGTCAGTTTCTTGTTTAGTTCAGACTTTCTTTGGAATGCAATGCCAAAATGTAAAGGCTCTGTCCCTCAAAATCCATACAAATAAGACCAAGTCTAGAGATTAAAAATACCAATTAAGTACAATGCATTCATGATAGCTGAAATATGTAGGCATTATACTTACACAGATGTTTGTGGTGTCAATGTCTTTGATGTAGATGTGGTCGATCAAAGTCCCCTTCTCAGTGGTAGGCTCATTTACAACTTGAGAGAAGCCATGTTGTTCCATTTGTGTTCTAATTGAACTTGCTACCATCAGGTTTTCGTTGAAATCGCCCAAGATGATTTTGCCTCCTGTTTTCATGTTCATATGAGTAATCAGATCATTAAGCTTGGCACGGAATGTTGAGAGCTGATATGATGATGGTCTATAAATCACTGCAACTTGTGTTTCCAGCTGTGGGAGCTCTAATAGAAGACATTCAATATTCATGCAGGGCACATCTGGCACATGACATTGCATGTTGTCTTTGCAATATACACCAACACCACCATGTTGTTGTTCTCGCAATTCTGCAAACATTTCTCCATTTGTATCATATGCAAGATGCCGTGGTTTGCTATGGAAGACAAATCCATTAACATGTGTATCATCATTGCAATCATTTGGTGCAAGCCAGGTTTCTGTAACACAGATCATGTCTGCCTCCATGTATCTTGTGTCTTGTCTTATGCATTGAACATGGGATGACAGTCCCTGTACATTGTGCAATAGAATCTTGCATGATGGTAGTGATACGTATGTTGATGGTTTAATGAATGCAGGCATTTCCTGGAGTGATTTTTCAATTTTATCATTGGAATATATCGCTTTCGGGTCAAAATCTTCAATTATCAGTCCCTGTAGAGATGTCACCCGACTCAAAGCTACATATGCTTGTCCTGGAGCAAATATCTTTTTCAGAGAAACAACTGCCTTTTCCACTGTCAAACCTTGGACTTTATGAACAGTGCAAGCCCATGCTAATCTCAATGGAAACTGACGTCGTACAGCACCAGTATTCATCTTTCTGTCTTCATCAGGCTCAATTGGAGTAGCTTTTTCAAATCCAAGTTGTGGACATGGTTTCTTACATCGTGCCGCTTTTCCAACTTTTTCATCATCAAAGGTGACATATATCACTGAGGGTTTTTTTTTACCATCCTTAAGACACACTTTAGAAACAGTGCCACATGCTCCATTAACTAGTCCATCAGATGTATTGACATTTTTCAGAAGCATGACACGTGCACCTTCTCCAAGAGAGAGTGTTTTTGGTAGACAGGTTTGATGAACCTTGATAGAACCATCTTTTTTCTGTAGTATTCCATCTTTGGCAATCTTTTCGTAATCTTCTGCGTCAATACAAATAATATCAGAACATGTTTTATCCAACATGTTGAAATTGTGGTCATCGACCTGTGCATTTGTGGCATAAATGTGTAGAGCATCACTTTCTTCTCCTTCACCTGTTTCACATTGCTGTAGTATGCACATGTCCGACTGCTCAAGGTCTTGATTCTTAGGGTGTTTCCTTAGGCGATTCAGTAATTGAGCAAAATCTGCGTCTTTTTGACGAACAATATCTGTAAGTTCGGCCAGAGTAAAGTTATCTCCCCATAAATTAATAAAATCATTTGGCTCTGTATAAAGGGCTTTTCCTCTCACAGGGGGCAACTGATAGAAATCGCCAACGGCAATAACACAGATGTTCCCAAATGGAGAATAATCACCGGTCTGCTTTATCTGTCTCATTCTACCACTCACGTACCTCATAAGCTTATGATCCATCATCGAAGCTTCATCAATAATCAAAATTTGAAGATTTCCCAGCTTTGCTCTCAAAGTGTTGATTTTGTCTTGGCCCAGAGGATGATATGTTGCCTCTGAATCAATTGGAATTGAAAAACTGTGATGTATTGTTTCTCCGTTGATATTGTAGGCTGCAACACCAGTTGGAGCAGTCAGTAGCACATGTGTTTCGTCAGGGTTATCCGACAACTGTGACAGTATACGACATGTTTCATAATGTATGGCTTTGATCAAATGTGATTTTCCAGTGCCAGCCCCTCCTGAGATGAACACATGAAACGGATCAGGATTTTGCCCTTGAACCTTTTGTATACACCACTGACGGATTTTATAGAAAATGCTGGATTGCTTCTCATTCAATGAGGAAAGCAGCTTCAGAGCTTCTGGTCTTGGCATTCTGTGATCATTGGGTTCAATTGTACAGACAGCTTCTTGTTTTGGCTGTAAATCTGGGATGATTTCGTCAATGTCTTCAGTATCCAACATTTCATTTTTTTTGTTTTCATGATCTTCCAGTCTTTCCAATTCAGATTCAGGACACATTTCTGCCCATGCATCTTCCATAGGACCATTCATTTCGACATCTTTTTGGGCTTCTTCAATTTTATCTGCCTCAGTTTCAAACAGGTTTCTGTTTGTGTCAACCACACATTTCACAGCCTTGATGCCATCAGCAGTTTTTACAAAGCCTGTACTGTAGAAGCTTTCAAAGGTACCAAATGTTGGCGGTTTCAATTCCTCCTCATTGTAATGGGGTAAAAAAAGCTGTAAAATGCTCTGGAAATACTTTTCTGGAGTTTTTGGTGCTGAAAACCGAGCATACCGTACAATAGCAGCATCAGTGCGTATTCTCTTCTTTACAAATCCCAAGTCACCACTTAAAGCAATCGGATCACGTGCTTTTTCTGATTTGGACAGTACTCTATATTCAGCTGCAAAGCTGGCCAAACACTTTTCAGAGAATTCGGTACTTTTAGGTCTGCCTTTATATCTATCCGTTATGCTGGTCATCCATATCTTTTTGTCACCTGTATCATCACATTGATCTTCGACATTTTTCTTTTGCAGGACATGGAGTGGCAGGCTCATACGCACTGTGTGATCACCAGTTGGAATAAACACAACCTTTCTAGATCCCTCCTTCAGTCTCATGCTGGTCAGACGATAGACACTTTCTTGGGCAGAAACTTCTCGGTTATACAAATACACAGAGCCAAGTTTCTTCAAAGCCTGTTTAGCATCCATGTTGTCATTTGCAGCCTCTTTTTGTGCACGTTGCAGCAGTAATCCCATTTCTCTTTCCGCTTTTGAGATATAAGAGATGATGTAAACAATGCAGGAGTAGGCATCGCACACATATTGTATATCCATATTTCCATTCCAGCAGCGCATAAGATGTCTATTATACTGGTTTATCCAAACATCACTTACCTTTCTTTTCAGAACAACATTGGTTTTGTTTGTGATCCTTTTGTACGCAGCCTCAAATCCTTCCTGAGTAATGCCAATAGAGGCAAACAATTCGTCAGCAGAGGCAAAGGTGGCTTCAGAGTCCAGAATTGCTTCTTTCACCATTGATACAATATTTGCTGCCTGCTCCCTAGGCATTTCCTCACTTTGTACATCATTTGGAGAGTTTTCTGAACAGGGATGTTCCTCTGATTGCTCATTTGTCTTGTTCTCTTTCTCATCATCTTTCTTGCTTCTTGTGATAAATGTATTGTTAGTTGGTGGTCGTGGAAAGTTGAATCTGCAAGTTTTGCCTCCTTTTTTGCATGTTTTTGAGTGTCTTTTGCTATGCTGTTGTACAGCAGAGACAATTCCATGCATCTCTTCATCATCATCGGGCGGCATTTCACATGTCACGTATTTATCCACAAATGCCACAACAGCATCATCATCTTCGCGATCAATTTGAGGTGCATTCTCCACCCAGAACAAACAGTGTACATGAGGTGATCCACGTTGCTGGAATTCTACTCTGTAGAAATAATCCACAATTTTACCAATTGGCTGTGCTGGAGACATGATTACCTCTTTGAGGAAACAATGGAATCGTTGATCAAACATTCTTGCTGCTATCACAGAGTTTCTTTGCAACAGGCCACATCTCTCAGACCAGTCCAGCTCATCAACGGATTTTGTGGATCCCTCTACTTTCAAGATACATTCCAGAAATTCTGGCCATCGCAAATCAGCAGATGAAAAGGAACAGAACCATGTTGGAATTCCCAATTGCCTCACCATGGCAAATAAATCTTTTTGTGCACTTTGCCAAAAAGCAGGTGTGCCCCTTATAGGCTTCATGAATTTGTAGCCTTGATCACAATTCAAAATCCTCTGAAGAGATTCTTGGTTCATGAGCATTTCGGCTGTGACAGGCCTGTCTGTTTCATGTCCTTTCCTCATTGCTATTGAGACGTTTGATACAACCTGATTAAGTTCTGACCAATATTGTGCGTAGAATATGTAAACTGCATTCTTTCCAAATCTTCCGTCGGCATTTTGAATGCGTACATTCAAATATCGTGATAATGTCAACTTCACAGGTCTACGATCATGAAAGGTTCCATGTCCTCTTGGGAAAAGTACAGGAAAACATTTTGCTTCATTAGTTTCATCCATTAATAATCTTACAGGGCTGTTTCCTTCCGCCGGTGCCACAGATAGAACATGGTCAAAGTGCTGATCCAAAACTTCTTGTGCAATGTCAACAGGTTGTAAACATGTGTCCATGAACATACCATGTTGCTGTTTGTCGAAGAGTGTTTCATCCATGGGTTCTTCCTCAATTTCAGGCGTCGTACTTTCATTGTGGTCTGGACACATTGGTTCACAGTTATCATGCTCATCTGCTTCTTCCTCAATTTCTTCTTCAATTTTGCTTAAGGGATTCACCCATTCATTATTGAACTCCACATCTTTATACCATATGTTATTGTCTTTCAAATATATCACCGCTATCCGTACTTTTTCTGCGTGAACGTGTTGATATTCATAAAAGCCTTTGTAAGACAACTTTCTCTTCAACTTAACAGGAATAATGATATCGTCGTTATCTGATCTTGGAAGGACATTTGTTATGTTACTGATATTAGAAGGGACACATATCACTGGTCCATGCACACCATTCTGTCCACCTCGCGGCAGTGCCAGCATTTTCATGAATGGAATATTTTTTGCTATTAGGTGCTGTTCAATTGAGTTCAAATTGTTGAGTTGTGGTGGAATAGGATCTAAATGCAAATTGTTTGCAACACTTTCGGCTGGCATTGTACCAATAAGGATTTTCCGGTGACACGTGTAACATAGCCATAAATGCCCAGAAGGACCACTTTTGAAAGTGCAATTTGGAAGACAAGTGTCACTACATTTGTGAAGATATGTTTCAGTGATACATTTCCTAGCCATAGAAGCGACCATTTCTCCTTTTCCTGCATAGAGCTCTTTCTTGCATTTCAGTACTTGATGTTGAAACAGTAATCTATGACATGATGCACACACATATTGTGGACCCATGTGTGTCTTTTGTTTGAATTGTTTATATACGTCGTCCATCTGTTGTAATTGTTCTCTTTCCTTGGCACGCCTTTCTGCAATTGTCAGTTTAAGGTTTTCAGCAAAAACTTTGTCAGTTTTGTACTTATTCACGCTACGTTGACGAACATTAGACTGGTGCTCCTCATTTTTAGCATATTTCTCTTTGCTCGCCATCATGACCTTTTCTCTGTGCACTTCATTTTGGCCATATTTCTCTTTGCTTGACATCCTGAGCTTTTGCCGATACTCTTCATTTTGGGCATATTTCTCTTTGCCTGACATCCTGAGCTTTTGCCGATATTCTTCATCATTGGTATACCTTTCTTGAGTGCATTGCTTCTTGTTTGTTCTGTACTCTTCATCCTCATGATATCTTTTACATTTGTTTTCAATTACACGGCGACTTGACACACACTTCACCTTAGATGTGCTATCCTTGTTTGATTTGCTACACATGAAAGCACACTCTTCAGAATCTCTCAATTTGATGCAGGAGACCACTTCATAGTGCGAGTTGTTGCAATGTTTCAGGTATATTGATCTCCCCTTGTTTGCATTTGGGTTGGTAGAGCTATACTTCAACCACTTCTGTTGGCTGTATGTAAAAATGTTTACTCCAAATAGATCTGCAGCTGCCTGTATTTCAACCTCAGTTGCCCAACTTCCAACATATTTCATCCGTGATTGTTTCAGATAGGTTTCCACAGAACTAAAAGTATCCCTGAGTGTATGGACATAGTCACATGAATTGTCCTGGAGGTGTTTAACCACAGCAACTCTGACTTTCCTGTGATTGCTTTGGTCGTTGCTGATTGCATATGATAGAGCTCTAAAAAAGCAGTTACCATCAGCTGCAATAAACTCAGTGTCACAAGGGTCACCGATAGGAATTGGTTCCTTTCTGGTGATAGTATCATCAGCAGTATAGTTTATATTAAGTTTTGCACAAAGTCGTCTTTGGTCCTGGATTGTGAATGGATAAAAGGAAAAGGGCGTGGCATGTGACTCACCAACTATAATAACTTCATCTGCACTAGATTTTGACGTTGTTGGATCGGTTATCTTGGTGACTCCAGCTTTGGTTGCACTTTTACCTTGCAAGACATTCTTTTCATTTGTATCGTCTGTTCTGGTAGATGGACATCTGAACTTCTGTGGACTTGAGTGCATATGACTCACAACAGCTCTGACACCAGTAATTTCAAAATCTTTTCCGACAGCATCCAATGACATAGCAAGCATAGTAATATGTCCGTACAGTGAATCAATAGTATCATGGTACACCACAACACTTGTACCTCCATCATCAAGAGCGCCATCTGTGTTCCGGGCATGTGGATCTATCAAGGCATACCATGGTCCTCGTTTGATGATCGCACAGGTAGCTTCTGAAAAAGTCAGCAAACATGCATCATAGGCAGCAAATGTTAGTTTCATTGCTTCATCAAAAGACCAAACAATATCTTGTAGCTCAGAGTCAACCACATCCACAAAAAGTAATCCAGGAAGAACACTTAAAGACTGCATTTTCTATTTCTTTTTGGACTCTACTTTTTAGATTTTCAACTCCCTTCCCTGATCTTAGGATAATTTAAAAATTACATTTTTATATCCCTTCTGTTGGACTCTTTTTACATTTTCAATTTTCTGTTCTCTTGTACATTTTATTTCCATATTAAACCATTCACAGAGTTTCATTATCGGAAACTCTGTGCATGGTTTAGCCCGGCATCTCTCGGCCTGTCTCGGAGGGGAGTCCCCAGATGGGGGTCCGCTGCTGTGGCCTGGTGGGTGGGCCCGTCCCCCGCGTGGCCTGCTCTCACGCTCTCAGTCACTATGCTGGTGGCTGGGGGCTGGGGGGGCGGGTCGCGTGGGGGCTGGGTCCGCCTGGGCCGCAGCAATTGGCCCCTAGCACAACGACCTCACAAGGTTCCTCCTCAGCCAAGTCACTGGGGCAATCCATGCGGCGATCCATATGGTGGAAAGGTTTTCTTGCGTTCACTGGGGGTGAGGGGGTGCCGCTGTGTCCCGGCCTGGCCTTCCCTCCCACGCCATATGTGGGCGGGGGCCGGGTCGGGGGGCATCGGTGCTCTTCATCACTGGTCGAGGGCTGCCGGTTGGTTTAGAACAGCTTAGGTAGGCGATAGATTAGCTACAGCCTAAGGCTGACCTGTTAGTGTTCAGGCTAAAATCAGACTAGAGCAGGGTAGGATAGGCCAGATCAGGCTGTAGATTAGCTAGATACTATGTCCCAGTTAGCTCTGGTTAATGCTTAGAGTAGTCAGTTGTCTGATCTTCTCCCCCCCCCTCTCTTTCCCCCTTTCCCCGCTTCTTCCCTTCTTCCCCCTTCTTGTTCTCCTCTCTTTCCATGCTCTTTCCTCCCCCACATCCCACCGCCCCCCCCTCCCTTCTCCTGCTCTCTCCTCATTCTCCCCCCCTCTGCTCCTTCCTCTTCCTCCTCTTCTCCCCTATTTTCCTGAATCCCTGCCACTTCCTGCTCTCCCTTCTCTCACATTCCCCCTGCTCTCCTTCCCCTGCACCCTCCCACAGGGAGGGTCCTTCTCTGTTCTCTCCTCCTTCTCTGCCTCTCTGTCCTCCCCCCTCTCTCACATTCCCCCTGCTCTCCTTCCCCTGCACCCTCCCACCTCTCCTTCTCTGTCCTCTCCTCCTCCACATTTCCCATTTTCCCCCCACCCTCGCCCTAATCCGGGCCCGTATCCTACTCCCTCCCTCCACCCTAGACCCTACCTCTACTCTCTGTCCTCCCCCCTCTCTCACATTCCCCCTGCTCTTCTTCCCCTGCTCTCCTTCCCCTGCACCTCTACTCTCTGTCCTCCCCCCTCTCTCACATTCCCCCTGCTCTCCTTCCCCTGCACCCTCCCACCTCTCCTTCTCTGTTCTTTCCTCCTCCACATTTCCCATTTTCTCCCCACCCTCGCCCTAATCCGGGCCCGTATCCTACTCCCTCCCTCCACCCTAGACCCTACCTCTACTCTACCTCCCCTGTACCCTCACATTCCCACTGCTCTCCTTCCCCTGCGCCCTCCCACCTCTCCTTCTCTGTTCTCTCCTCCTCTCTGCCCTCTCCTCCCTCTCACATTCCCCCTGCTCTCCCTCCCCTGCACCCTCTCCTTCTCTGTTCTCTCCTCCTCCACATTTCCCATTTCTCCCCACCCTCGCCCTAATCCGGGCCCGTATCCTACTCCCTCCCCTCCCTCAACCCTAGACCCTATCCCTACCCTGGCTCTCCCTCCCCTGCACCCTCATCTCTCCTCCCCTGTTCTCTCCTCCTCCACATTTCCTATTTTCTCCCCACCTCCCCCTCTCCTCCCTCCCTCCCTCCACCCTAGACCCTACCTCTACTCTACCTCCCCTGTACCCTTCCACCTCTCCTTCTCTGTTCTCTCCTCCTCTCTGTCCTCTCCCCTCTCTCACATTCCCACTGCTCTCCTTCCCCTGCGCCCTCCCACCTCCCCACATTTCCTATTTTCTCCCCACCTCCCCCCTCTCCTCCCTCCTCCCTCTCCCTCCCTCCTCCACTCTCCTGTTTTCTTCAAATGTTCAAATGTTATCTTTATTCTGTATATTCTTGTTATTGTGTGTTAGCTAGAATCAGCTAGACATACTTTCTGTGAAGCCCTCTGAGACATGCTTGTGAATTAGGGCTATATAAATAAACTTGACTTGACTTGACTTGAAGTGAGTCAGCATAATCTATTGCCATTTTTCCATTCCACAGTGTGTGCTCCTTGGGCAATTCACTAATAGCAACAAACCCATCTATATGATCATTGATTGCGCCTTGTCGTCTCATTACAGTATACAGCTGGTTCCCTTTATACAGAACATCATCCAAGGTTGCTGTTGACCATGTTAGCACATTAGTGAGCACACTTTTCAATATTGCAGTTAGACTATTTACTGCACATTGTTTACCAGCATTTGCTCCAAATCGTCTGTCTCCTTGATCAAATGAGCCTTTGATTACTCGTGCCGCTGGCTGACAATCAGCACTTACCGTCATGTCTGAAACAGTTCTGGAATTACATGGAACACTTCCAAGATCAGAAGAGAAATTAGACACATTTGGTTGTGCATGATTATCACAATCTTTGACAGGAGGAGGGAACTTTGACTTTCTGATTGTAGCAGTCTGGCTACGAATGGCATCACAATGGCAACCTGCAATGGAATCAATAGCATGGCAATTAATGTCATCAGTATATTGACAAATACAGTCATTTGCATGTTGATCAATGATTTGACAAGCGTTTGACAGGCGTTTGACAGGCGTTTGACATGGCAGTTTGACAGGCAGTTTGACAGGCAGTTTGACAGGCAGTTTGAGGGCAGTTTGAGGGCAGTTTGAGGGGCAGTTTGAGGGGCATATAGGCGCAGTCCATGTCTCCACTCCTGGAGTCATTTCCTGACATTTTCGCTGCCTCGCTTCCTTTTCAGGAGTCGTTAGCTTTAGTAATTGAGCCTTTTTTAGAGGTGGCACAACCTCAGACAATTCAAGCTGCGCTTCCTTTTCAGGAGTCGCTAACTTTTCAGTATGAGCCTTTTTTAGAGGTGGCACAACCTCAGATAAATCAAGCTGCGCTTCCTTTTCAGGAGTCGCTAACTTTTCAGTATGAGCCTTTTTTAGAGGTGGCACAACCTCAGCCTGAGCAGCATGCTTCCGCTTTGCTGCCTGAGACAGTGCAAAATTCTTCTTCCGTGGCATCTGAAAAATATAAGAGAGTTAGGTTCATATATATTTGGACATTGGGCACAATTTTCATAGACTTTAAATACATTTAACAATCAAGATGTGCTTTAACAGCAGACTTCCAGTTTTAAAGAGTGCTTTTACATCCAAATTGGGTGAACAGTGTAGAACTTACATTCCAAGGGACCAAAATTATATTTTAAGGGACTAGCTATGACTGTTCGCATCAACAGTCATACATGCCAATGTGATACATGCCTACGCATGGGCATGTATATAGTAGGTGTCAATGAAACTATATCCTTTGTATTTAATGACGATGTAATTGACAACAGCAGCAGGATGAATTCTGCCATATATATATATATATATATATATATATATATATATTAGGGGTGGGGGAAAAAATCGATTCACCTAAGTATCGCGATTTTTAATGTCACGATTTTTTGAATCGATCTTTTATTCCAGAATCGATAATCGCAAAAAAAAAAAAAAAAAAAAAAAATTGGGTGCTTGCAGTCAGGCCACTCACTGAACAGCAGGCCAGGCGCCGCCTACTGGTTTACTAGTGGTTTTATTACTTTATTAGTTAGTCTGAAGTAATAATTACACTTCAGGGTTAAAGTGGGTGCATCTCATTGTAAAATTGGACTTCAAACGGCCCAAATCTGGCTTCAAACGGCCAAAATTGGGCTTCAAATGGCCCGCGCGTCGGCCCATATCGGCCTGGCCTGCTTGGTATCTAATGCCCGGCCTGAATTATGATCCCAGTCCGCCCCTGTTTTTAACTATATCGCCCAGCCCTACTCATGATATATAATATACAGTCTCTAGTGTATGATTCAACTTTTCCCATGTTCTAATCTAGTGTAAAAAAGCAAACAAACTGAAAAAATAAAAGAAAAAAATAAACAAAAATCACAATAAATCGTAATATCGAATCGCAATAATCGTAGAATCGCAATACTTAAGAATCGCAATATAAATCGAATCAGCACCCAAGAATCGTGATAGTATCGAATCGGGAGATAAGTGAATCGCCACAGCCCTAATATATATATATATATATATATATATATATATATATACACACACACACAAAATGAAGAAAAAAAAGTGATAATACAGAAGATTTCAGTTTTGTTATCTTGGGTCACACCTATTTGCAATGAGTGGTAATTGTAGATGACATCCAAACTGTTATGTGACATCACTCAGTTTGTTTGGCCATAGTAATCACCCATAATGCTAGCAGACACTGGAAAAAAGTAGCTTGTTATCCTACTTCATCCAAGAGTTGTCAGGAACCTACAGTAACCTACAGAGTGAGTATGGTGTGTTAGCTCCGCCCACCCTGTGTCACCAGAGACACCAAGTTCATGATGCTACAATACAGAAAATACAAAAGCGTCCATCAATGGACCATATGCTAAATCACCATTGTATTAACTTACTATCAGATATATAGTGACTTAACAGACATTTATTTAGATGACATTTTCTGTATGATCACTTCAAAGCAGAGCTTCAGACTATTTGATTTCTCTCCCTCCTCACTGATGCACATTTTGTTCTGTTTGTTTAATATATAGATTGTGTTTAATAGTTTTAAAGTTATAATCTCAAATATTTTCATTTAAATAAATATTTGTTAAGTCACTATATCTGATATTGAGTTAGCAAAATGCTGATTGAGTCTATAGCACATTGATGAAACCTTTACATTTTCAGTATGCATTTAAGAATTTGGTGTCTGGTGATAGATACAGGGTGAGCAGAGTTAACACAACAGACTCACTCTGCAGGTTACTGTAGGTTTCTCACACCTCAGAGCAACAAGTTACTTTTTTCCAGTTTCTGCTTGCATTACAGGTGGTTAATATCCAAACTGAGAAATGTCACATAATAGTTTGGAACTCATGTGCAATTAACACTCATCAACTATAGGTATCACCCAAGAAAACAAAGCTGAAATCTTATGAATTACAGCACGGGTCGGCAACCTTTTTGATATGAAGTGCCATTTTTAATCGTGCTCATCAATCAGCATGTCACACTAAAATCAGGACATTGAAATGAAAGCACTATACAAAATACTCAGCACGGTCTTTCTATGTCTTCTGCGCTGGCATGTTTTATCTGCTTTCTGCTGCCCAGAGCCATATATATAAATATATATATAGGATATTTATGGTAGTGACTTCCAGACAATTGGACTCGAGTCATAGGGACTCGGACTTGAGTCGACTCGAGTCGCAAATTTGACGACTTCCGACTCGACTCGGACTTGGAAGGTAAATACTTGAAACTCGACTCGGACTTGGAAGAAAATGACTCGAAACTCGACTCGGACTTGTGACAAGATCAGCCGAGTGCACCAGCTGGGCGTACGCCTAGGTTTACACGCTACGTCCGATGTAGAACTTAAAGTTACGACTAACTTAATTTTATGACTAGTGCACCCTGTATGCGCTGCGTCTGTGTATGGAGCAGGCGTAAAAGTTACACCCAAATGCGTACATGTAGCTACTCACTGACAGCTGTCTCATCTTGATCTGCGCGTGATGCGGCCGGAATCTTCTCCAAAAATATCGATCGATATGTGCTGTAAAATAGACGTTTTGAGCGCAGGACCTCCGCTCGTCGGCGGGTTTTAAGCTGATGCGTCAGAAGATCTTTCAATGTCTTCCTGACTTCGTCAACTGCCCGCAGTGCGCAGTCTGCCATCGCATTCAGTAGGCTACTGATTGCACTTGTGATCAAACTGCTTGTGTTGGCGCTGTTAAATTGAGCTGTGAGAACGTTTCTATGCTTTGAATACAACTCTATAAGTTTGAGCTAAGTTGGAGCTGTCTGTCAGCTGTCTCTAGCTCGTCTGAGAGAAGTGTGTTGCTTGGCAACAAGCACGTATTAACATGAACGCGCACGTCCGCAGCCTAAATAATCTCTGCCTTGTCATTTTTTCTAACCTGTGACTCGACTTGACATAACCTGTGACTCAACTCGAGACTTGACTTGAAATAACATTGTGACTTGACTTGACTTGACTTGCCGACAAAAGGAAAGACTTGGGACTTGCTTGAGACTCGGGACCAATTGACTTGAGACTCACTTGGGACTCGGATCAGAGGGACTTGGACAATTGTCTGGTGACTTCTGCCTCTGATTGGTTGCCTTCCATGGCAGCAGCAGAGCAATCTATAAGGGAGTGGCGTCTTACTAGATTGGTCTGCTGCTACCATGGAAAGCAATCAATCAGAGGCAGAGAGTGGGTCATTACTGTAAATATCCTAAAGAACATGCTGTGTAATTGCAAATGGTTGTTTATTAGGTAATTTGACAGGGCACTTCCAAAAATGTACACAAAAATCTGAATTTGGCACTTATTGCTACTGTGTGTTGCCGTGCGACCCTTCACGTGCCAAAGGTGGCACCTATACTGTAGGTTGCTGAACCCTGAATTACAGTATACCTTTAAAAAAGATATTGCTTTTACTTTGGTATATGACTCCCCTCATTTATTTCTTACTACTTCCATATGTTTATATAGTCTATGATTGTAAAATATGAGTGGAGTCATAGACCAAAGTAAAAGTTACAATAATAATATAAATAAAGAAATATAACTAGTTAATATATGAAACAAATGAACAGATTTATGAGGAGAGAAACTGCAAGATCTGAAGATGATCTTGAGCCCAATGAGTGCACTGGGCCCAGGTGCTCCCAATCATCCTAATGACCCTAACAGCAGGCCTGTGAAGGATAGGACCAGGACAGTGGAAAGATATTTTTTTGTTGCAATTTGTGTGACCTCATATCATATAATGCCAATACTAAGAGTACATTGATTGTATTTAGACATTTACAAAATCAATAACATCCAAATAAAAATAATCCATTTTATGTTTCAGCAGGTATACATTACATACAAGATATAGTTTACATCATCTAGTTGCATATATAGCACTATGTTCATCATCATGCTTTATCAGTTCAAAACTTTGGACAACAACATTGCAGTACAAGTTACACATTCCATAGACCAAAAGATTCCTTTAAGGAAATAACTTATTGTGTAACACATTCGAGCTGCCTCACCTTTGTGCTTCCTGAGCAAGTCTGCTTGTAACGATGTCACATGACACTAAGTCCTCTTCTCCTTCTTTTGGTGGGAGTACTGCCACCTACTGATCTGGAGTGTAACATTAAACTCATCTTTGATCTATCAAACTATAAACACAATAGACAATGGCATGAGAAAGGAACCAAGTGATACTAATCTCCTCTGACTCTATTCATATATCTTCTTAATATTAAATACCAGGACTATCTAATACTTATATTCCATAATATGGCAGAAAATCAGGTACCAAAATGGTTTCCAATAGTTGGATCCAAAATTGCCATCTTCAGGCTAAATTAAATGATATAATTCCAACCTGTAAAACAAACAAAATAGTGGGTACTGAATACATTTTGCAACATATAAAACCAAAAATTACATTACATTAGAGGTTAAAAAAGGGGGGATTTGGTGCGATAATCAGAATGTCATGACTCATGTGTATTATAACATTGCACCTGACCTGAAACATGTATTACTCACTAGCTGCATTTACATGCACACTTTTGATCTGATTGAAATCAATCGCTTTGAAGATTTCGGGGCAAGTGTTTACATGGGAGGTGATTAATACGATCTGGTGTTTACATGTGCGACACATTTAAATCAATGTAAAGTGAACAGCTGTGTGACATGCCCAAAAGTAATAGGTTAGAATTCTGCCAACTCTCGCATTGTCTGTGAGACTCAAGCAATTGACAGTTCTCACAGGCTATTTCTTAATAGTAGGCTAGATTTTCTTGCAGTGAAAAATAAAATACTGTAATCATACCAGCAGTGGGGCAGAGGGTGCGGCCGCCACGGGCCCACTCGTCAGGGGGGCCCATCAATTTTTTTTTTTTTTTTTTTTTTTTTTTTTGGCAGGCCAGGCCACTGGGCCCGGCTGGCAACCTGTGTTTTTATTTTTCTTCTTCAGAACAAGCTTGTCTGTAAAGTGGTTTCACTGTAGTCTTTCTTGGACATAATATTACTTGGCTCAATGAGTGACAAATTGTGTTTTCGGATATAGGGGCTATCAGCTATTTTACAGTTGTGACTTAAAATGACTTTATTTAAAGGAACACTCTTCCCATTTTCAACCAGCTTTGTATCATTAGAACATCAGTAGTATATCAGAAAACTGTAAACTGTTTTGAAGTCTGTCATTTAATTTGACAGTTATTGAGTGTTAAAGTGTGGACCAGTGACATCACTGGTCCACACTAACTCAAATTAATAACTCATTAACTCAAATCAACTCTCAATAACTGTCAAACTAGATGAATGATGAATAGTTTGACAGTTATTGAGAGTTGATTTGTGTGTGTATTTGTGTGTGTGTGTGTGTGTGTGTGTGTGTGTGTATGTATGTGTGTGTGTGTGTGTGTGTGTGTGTGTGTGTGTGTGTGTATGTGTACACGCGCACGCATGGGGTCCAAGCTTCTGGGGACTTGGGAGTTAGACATCAGATATACCAAATAGTGCACATTTAGTCAGAGATTATGTGAACAAGTGCACCAAGTGACCTGGGGGTTAAATGTGACAGACACCAAATAGTGCACATTTAGTAAGACTTGATAAGTGCAAAGGCGCACCACTTTTGGCAATGTGCACTGGAGCTAGCGGCTGAATTACACCAACTAAGGTACAA
>NC_139643.1:2085071-2090071 GCF_964638095.1 Poromitra crassiceps | reverse complement strand
CGGACTGGAGGAGCCGGGGAACGAACCACCAACCTTCTAATTAGTGGACAACCCGCTCTACCTCCTGAGCCACAGCCGCCACTAGTAGCCAATAGTAGTAGTAGTAGTAGCAGCAGCAGCAGTAGTAGTGGTGGTTGGCTGTTATAGCGCCACCATCTGGTGGGTTGGTGTAATTTTTTCCTCTGAGTAGTGGGTGATGTCTTGAAACTTGAAGTAGTACTTGGATAGAAAGCAGTTTTTGTGTACAATATCCCTTTAAGTATCTGGACAGAAATTGGTATTTGGGTAGAACATACTGTCAATACGACAAGTACTTCTCTGGCTCTGCAGATACATATAATATGGTCTACAAAGTCAAATACAACAGTCTGGATAGCTCACTTGGTAAAGCTCATGACTTATGCTAGCTAAAGACTATTGTGGCTCAAAGTTCAAACCCCATGTGGGATGAACAATTTTCAACTTCAGACAGTTAAGTCAGTAATAGTAATTAAAACCCCACATGTTGCCTCCTTATTTTGCGGTGTTTCATGCACTTTTTCAATATCTTGGAAATGTTAGCTGGAGATTGCGTGGCTGTGTTCAAGAACGTGTTTTGCAACAGGAGAGGTTAGTTCTTGTCTCATGATGGAGCTTTTGTGTTCTGAAATCAGAATTTTCAGTTGTCATTGAGTCTTTCCCACACACACATCAAACCATAGGGCATAGTGGCGTCCACTACAGAACGTTGATGGTTTTATCCCTGAAATTGCTTTTGATGACTATAGCCAGCACCCTGCATTGCAGCTTGTCATGCAGTCCATTTACCATTAAGGACATGTCTGTATTACACACATAATCCACCACTTTACATTAAAAGTCTGCCCTGAATGGAGGTGTTTGAACTAATTGGTGTGGGTTGTGCTGTTACAATGGAACTAAAGTAAAGGTAAAGTCCCACTGATTGTCACACAATGTGTGAAATTTGTTCTCCGCATTTGACCCATCCCCTGGGGGAGCGGTGAGCGGCAGCGTTCGCCGCCCTCGGGAATGATATGGTGATCTAACCCCCCAATTCCAACCCTTTGATGCTGAGTGCCAAGCAGGGAGGCAAATGGGTCTCATTTTTATAGTCTTTGCTATGACTCGGCCGGGGATCGAACTCACAACCTCCCAGTCTCAGGGCGGACATTCAGACCACAAGGCCACTGAGCTGGACACATGAGTGACAAGGATAATTCAGATTTAATTCTCTTTTTTGACCTTTCACATCTGAAGACACAATAATGTATTGGAATGTTTTTCCTTTCATATATCTGAAAGAAGGCTCCCAGCAAACACAATTACATCATGATGATGTTCTGATATCATCTTTCAGTGACGTCCAGGACTAGGCCAAATCACAGCCGATTTGGGGATCATTTAGACATCTACACAGGAATGTCAAGAGGACGTCGAAATATGACGTTAACATAAATAGGCATATTCAGTTATTCTGCTATGTACACAGTGTGTATTCAGCAGCGTTATACATAATTATATCCAGATTAACCTTTATTCTACATTTTCAAAAAATAAAACAGTTACCTGGCCGTGGTTTGAACCCAGGACCTCCAGCTTTGGTGTCTGCTACTTTACCCCTACACCATCCTTCCACAGCAATGACAAGGCACGGATATAACCTTATTATGGCATAAACTTGTTTTTATTCAAACGTGGGTGTCAAGTCTTTGTGGATCGGGCATTACTGTGTGACATCTAAACCAACTATGTATTATGCTACAGCAGATGCAGAACCCCAAAACACATTAACCCCACCCAAAATGCTACATTCCAACTTCCAGTAGTAGTAGTAGTAGTAGTAGTAGTATTAGTAGTAGTAGTAGTAATAGTAGCAGAAGTAGTAATAGTAGTAGTAGTAGTGTTGGTAGTAGTGGGAGTGGTAGCAGAAGTAGCAGCAGTAGTTGTAATTGACCGGTTAATGAGTTGTGGGCAATTTAGTGTTGGCGTGTGTTTCATTAAAAGTTTAGAGATTTATCATTTCAAAACGGTTTCACGTATCCAAAATCCTTTACTAACCTTAGGTCGGGGTAGCCCATAGATGACCCAGAAAAAGTTTTGTGTGATTTGGCCAAACGGTCTAGGAGGAGCTCGCAAAAGTAGGTTTTTGATCAAATTCAAAATGGCGGAAAATCTACCACACAGAAATGGGCGTGGCCTAGTGGGTTAGATACATGATGCTCCAGGGAAACCAGTAGATGTGGAATTTTGATTCTACAGCTCGCAGTTCAGAAGTTATGGACCGACAAACATGAAATTGGCTGTTATAGTGCCACCATCTGGTGGATTGGTGTAATTTTTTTACTCTGAGTAGTGGGTGATGTCGTGAACCTGTGTGGAAAGTTTGGGTGATGGGGGGTGTATGGTTTCTGAGATCCACACACTTTTAGGGCAGGAAAAGAACAAAAGTAAATACACAAAAGTTTAAACATTTATCATTTCAAGACGGTTTCACGTATCCAAATTCTTTCTAAGATTTTAAATCAGGGAAGTCCAGAGATGACACACAAAAGTGTGGGCTCATTTGGGCAAATGGCCTAGGACGAGTTCGTATTTTTTTTTTTTGAGAAAGTCCAAGATGGCGGAAAATCTAGGCACACGCAAATGGGCGTGGCCTATATGGATAGATGCGTATTGATCCAGGGAATACAGCCGAAGTGGAATTTTGATTCTACGCCTCACGGTTCAGAAGATATGGACCATAACGCGAAATGGTCTGTTATAGCGCCACCATCTGGCCAATATGGCTAATTTTTTGTCTCTGAGTAGTGGGGCACATTTCCAACCTATGTGCAAAGTCTGGCTACTGTACCCCTTACGGTTTTTGCCGTGCATACTGTTTTAGCGGAGAATAAAAAGAATAAATATAGCCGCAAGCGGCGATGCGGGGTCCAAGCTTCCGGTGACTTGGGGGGTATATGTCAGATAGTGCACATTTATTCAGACTTGGTATGTGCACAAGTAAACAAAGTTTGGTTGAGATCCGGTGACCTGACGGTTTCCAAGCAGTACTAGTAGTAGTAGTAGTAGCAGTAGTAGTAATAGTAGTAGTAGTAGTGTTGGTAGTAGTGGGAGTGGTAGCAGTAGTAGCAGCAGAAGTACTAAGAATAGTAGTAGTAGTAGTAGCAGCAGCAGCAGTAGTAGTGGTGGTTGGCTGTTATAGCGCCACCATCTGGTGGATTGGTGTAATTTTTTCCTCTGAGTAGTGGGTGATGTCTTGAAACTATGTGGAAAGGTGGGTGATGTGGGGCGTATGGTTTCTGAGATCCACACACTTTTAGGGCAGGAAAAGAACAAAAGCAAATACACACAAGTTTAGACATTTATCATTTCAAAACGGTTTCACGTATCCAAAATCCTTTAATAACTTTAGGTCGGGGTAGTCCATAGATAACCCAGAAAAAGTTTTGTGTGATTTGGCCAAACAGTCTAGGAGGAGCTCGCAAAAGTAGGTTTTTGATAGAATTCAAAATGGCGGAAAATCTAGGCACACACAAATGGGCGTGGCCTATATGGATAGATGCATATTGATCCAAGGAATCCAGGATAAGTGAAATTTTGAGTATAGGACACACAGTTCAGAAGATATGGAGCATAAGGCGAAATGGTCTGTTATAGCGCCACCATCTGGTGGATTGGTGTATTTTTTTTTCTCCGAGTAGGGGGTGACCTCTTGAACCTATGTGGAAAGTTTAGGTGATGTGGAGGGTATGGTTTCTGAGATCCACACACTTATAGGGCAGAAAAAGAAGAAAAACAAATAGACAATATAGCCGCAAGCGGCGATGCGGGGTCCAAGCTTCTGGTGACTTGGGGGTTATGTCAGATATTAATATAGACACTGAATTGCACATTTAGTCAGAGTTGATATGTGCACAAGTGTACCAAGTTTGTAGTAAGTAATATGTAGTAAGTAGCAGTGGTGGTGGTAAGCCAAATGGTGGCTGTCAAAGAGTAATGGACTTTTTCTAGGCAAACTGTCATAATTTCAAATCCTAGCTTCCTGATAAGCTTAGATGTGTTAGCCATGAGTGGACAGCTTACTGAGGTGTTGCTTTTGTGGTGTTCCGAGTCCATTGGATGAAGATAGTGTGCTGCTTCTACTGTACACTTCTGATCATGGTTATAGATGTGCTCAGTGAGGAAAGGATTAAACAAACTGTTCCTGAATGGTGAGCTAAGTAATTGGTTGTCACAATGAAAAGCCAATGCTTTTGTAGTAGTGGTGGTAGTCATAAATCTGGTCTGCATAAGCACAAGGCCAGAATTTGAACCATTTGTCATGAAATTAATGTAAAATCCTAACTGTTACTAGATACTCCACATGGTACATTCATAGTGTCTCTGTATAGGTATAACAAGATTAATATTCAGGTTGTGTAAATCACCCTTTAAGTCAAACTGTTAGTGGCTTAATAGGTTATCAGTTAACAAGTTACTTGACTGTTATTCAGATGTTTTAAAAGGGTAAGCTTGGGCACAGTGGACATCTACAAGTTGGCAATAAAAGTGTAAGCTCAAGGTTGACTAAAGGAGTTAGGATATAATGCATAAAGCAGATATATGATTCAAACAATAAGTTTTTATTGCAAATAATAGTTTTTATGAAATGAAAAACTTAAAGTAAAAAGAAATATATCAATCCATTTTGTCCTTGTGTGGGGCTGAGTCGCGGTTTCTGGACTGTGTGGAGGGACTGTCGAGTCTTGGAGTCAAGTCTGAGTCAGGGCTATGATTTGTCTATTATGTCAACTCAGATGTGATTGAGCATGAGGATAGCTTCTTCCATTTCGTCTGTAGTCATTTGAGTAATAGGTGAGTTTTATGTCCGGTGGTTTGTTGTTCCATGGTGCTGTGTATTGAATGTTCTCCAGTTGGATTGGGTTTCTAGGAGACAAAAGTACAGGCATGATGAGAATAGGCAGTTGTGATGAGTCACTGTCTGGATGGGTAAATGCATT
>NC_139643.1:1990071-2077571 GCF_964638095.1 Poromitra crassiceps | reverse complement strand
ACATTTCAAATCACAACACATTGCCGTCACTTCAAATTACCTTCATACCTCCCTTTACATAACATTGAAAATATATTTCAGATTGTGTAAACCTCCCTTTAAACTCACGGATTTGGCTTTTGGAGGTTTCATTCAGCAGGTTTCAAAGATAAGTTGAATTGGATGTTAAAAAACGTTCCCTCTATACTGCCAACTGTCTTGCACCATCTCCATTCATCAGTGATTCAGTGCACCTGGTACAGAGCCTGGCCACAGCCCAACTCTGATTGGCTCAGATTGATGTCAGTCACACTGCAGGATTACAAGCCCGCCAACTTCTGTTTCATGTAAAATACATTGGTGATACATTTTGCAGTGTAAACATTGGTGAACTGGGTTTACAATTATCAAATTATGTGTTCTTAAGTTAAAGCAACTCTGCTCAACATGTGGTAAAATATCAGCCAGGATGAGCGGTTAATGCGTGTCACACCTATGAACAGGTGAGGGCAATGTGACCCCTCAGCACTGGACCCAGATAAAACCACAAGGAAAGATGGCAGGCACACAGCAGGACAAGGTGCAGGGTGATTTTATTTTCCCAACATCAAAAGTGACAGTGAGGCAATCAGCATGTTGTCTGTGGATAAGAACACAAACATAATTATTTACCCAAATACACAATGTTAACAAGCAATCCAAATGACATCAAATTAGCAATAAACAAACAATGTAACAATCAATTAAAGCAACAATAAACAATATATTTTAACCATGCTAAAGAAAAAAACATATGCAATTCACCTTTAAGGTCAGCATGAGTTGGACTGGCTCACAGCACCTCTGTAGCAGCAGACTGGGGTTTGGGGCAAGTTTTGCACTTCTTTTATAGCCATAGCTCCACCCATCTCCCCACCCACATGGCACAATCCACAAGTGAGTGAGTGAAGCACTCTGGGAGATGAAGTACACCAGTGGTGGCCATTTTAGTGTGCGTGTGCGTGTGCGTGTGCGTGTGTGTGTGCGCGTGTGCGTGTGCGTGTGCAAACAGACAAAATAGTCATAGGAAGTAGTATGTTTAGCAATAAAAAACAATATAACAATCAAACAAACAATAAACAATATATTTTAACCATGGCTAAAGAGAAAAACATATGCAATTCACCTTTAAGATCAGGATGGCTTGGAATGGCAATTCAACAATGGCTAACAAAACTACAACTTACTTAATAATGCATCTGAAGGGAGGATAAACACCAACTGAAACACCAACACAGCCTCTACTGCAGTAACGGACACACACTGAGTGTAGAGGCTGATTAGCGTCTTAAGTGCAGGTGTGTGGTGATCAGTCCAGAATTAGGTGCAGGTGTGGTGTATATGTGTGTGCGTGTGTGTACGTGTGTGTGTGTGTGCGCGTGTGTGTGTGTGTGCGCGTGTGTGTGCGTGTGTGTGTGTGTGTGTGTGTGTGTGTGTGTGTGTGTGTGTAGATCCGGTGACCTGACGGTTTCCAAGCAGTACTAGTAGTAGTAGTAGTAGCAGTAGTAGTAATAGTAGTAGTAGTAGTGTTGGTAGTAGTGGGAGTGGTAGCAATAGTAGCAGCAGAAGTACTAAGAATAGTAGTAGTAGTAGTAGCAGCAGCGGCAGTAGTAGTGGTGGTTGGCTGTTATAGCGCCACCATCTGGTGGATTGGTGTAATTTTTTTACTCTGAGTAGTGGGTGATGTCGTGAACCTGTGTGGAAAGTTTGGGTGATGGGGGGTGTATGGTTTCTGAGATCCACACACTTTTAGGGCAGGAAAAGAACAAAAGTAAATACACAAAAGTTTAAACATTTATCATTTCAAGACGGTTTCACGTATCCAAATTCTTTCTAAGATTTTTAATCAGGGAAGTCCAGAGATGACACACAAAAAGTTTGCGCTCATTCGGGCAGATGGCCTAGGACGAGTTCGTTTTTTTTTTTTTTGAGAAAGTCCAAGATGGCGGAAAATCTAGCAGACTTAAATGGGCGTGGTCTATATGGATAGATGCGTATTGATCCAGGGAATCCAGCAGATGTGGAATTTTGATTCTACGCCTCACGGTTCAGCAGTTATGGTCCAATACGTGAAATGGTCTGTTATAGCGCCACCATCTGGTCAATATGGCTAATTTTTTGTCTCTGAGTAGTGGGGCACATTTCCAACCTATGTGCAAAGTCTGGCTACTGTAGCCCTTACAGTTTTTGCCGTGCATACTGTTTTAGCGGAGAATATGAAAAATAATAATAAACGGAACAGATACAATAGGGATCCACGCACTTCGTGCTTGGACCCCTAATAATAAACGGAACAGATACAATAGGGATCCACGCACTTCGTGCTTGGACCCCTAAATATAGCCGCAAGCGGCGATGCGGGGTCCAAGCTTCCGGTGACTTGGGGGGTGTATGTCAGATAATATAGACACTGAATTGCACATTTAATCAGAGTTGGTATGTGCACAAGTGCACAAAGTTTGGTTGAGATTTGGTGACCTGACCGGGTTCAAGCAGTAGTAGCAGTAGTAATAGTAGTGTTAGTGTATATCTGTGTAAGTGTGTATATGTGTGTGTGTATATATGTGTGTGTATATGTGTGAGTATATGTGTGTGTGTGTGTGTGTGTATGTGTGTGTGTGTGTGTGTGTGTATGTGTATATGTGTGTGTGTGTGTGTGTGTGTGTGTGTGTGTGTATGTGTGTGTGTGTGTGTGTGGCGTGTGTGTGTGTGTGTGTGTATAGGTGTATATGTCTGTGGCAATGTGCACTGGAGCTAGCGGCTGAATTACACCAACTAAGGTACAACCTTGCTACAGTGAACATTTAAGCTAGAATCAGGGTGTAAATGACATTTTCAAGTCAACTTGGCATCTCAGGGCTTGTGGAGAGTTTGATTACACCAGGTGAGCAGTATGGAAGCATTCTATCTATTTGTTTATTTGTATGTTTTTGCTCATGGTCAACTTCACTCAGCAGACAGCTCTGTGCCTGTTGTGGTTAGAGTACAGTTCTATCTCTGTGTGTGATGCGTCCAGAGTGCTTTACCCAGTACACCGACTGCATGCAAGTACCGCATAGTACCCCACTTCAAATAAACCAAACTATACCTTTCACAAATCAACTCAATAAGTGTCAAACTAAATGAATGCCTGCTAAACTGTTTTCGGATGTGCGAGATGTGCAAAATAAATAAGCATTGTTTCTGTTTTCGGTGGAGTGTCCCTTTAAGGCCAAAACTAACATCTCAGTTGGCTTTAATTAAAACACAAGATAGGAATACATTTCAAATCACAACACATTGCCGTCACTTCAAATTACCTTCATACCTCCCTTTACATAACATTGAAAATATATTTCAGATTGTGTAAACCTCCCTTTAAACTCACGGATTTGGCTTTTGGAGGTTTCATTCAGCAGGTTTCAAAGATAAGTTGAATTGGATGTTAAAAAACGTTCCCTCTATACTGCCAACTGTCTTGCACCATCTCCATTCATCAGTGATTCAGTGCACCTGGTACAGAGCCTGACCACAGCCCAACTCTGATTGGCTCAGAGTGATGTCAGTCACACTGCAGGATTACAAGCCCGCCAACTTCTGTTTCATGTAAAATACATTGGTGATACATTTTGCAGTGTAAACATTGGTGAACTGAGTTTACAATTATCAAATTATGTGTTCTTAAGTTAAAGCAACTCTGCTCAACATGTGGTAAAATATCAGCCAGGATGAGCGGTTAATGAGTGTCACACCTATGAACAGGTGAGGGCAATGTGACCCCTCAGCACTGGACCCAGATAAAACCACAAGGAAAGATGGCAGGCACACAGCAGGACAAGGTGCAGGGTGATTTTATTTTCCCAACATCAAAAGTGACAGTGAGGCAATCAGCATGTTGTCTGTGGATAAGAACACAAACAGAATTATTTACCCAAATACACAATGTTAACAAGCAATCCAAATTACATCAAACTAGCAATAAACAAACAATGTAACAATCAATTAAAGCAACAATAAACAATATATTTTAACCATGCTAAAGAAAAAAACATATGCAATTCACCTTTAAGGTCAGCATGAGTTGGACTGGCTCACAGCACCTCTGTAGCAGCAGACTGGGGTTTGGGGCAAGTTTTGCACTTCTTTTATAGCCATAGCTCCACCCATCTCCCCACCCACGTGGCACAATCCACAAGTGAGTGAGTGAAGCACTCTGGGAGATGAAGTACACCAGTGGTGGCCATTTTAGTGTGCGTGTGTGTGTGCGTGTGCGTGTGTGTGTGCGCGTGTGCGTGTGCGTGTGCAAACAGACAAAATAGTCATAGGAAGTAGTATGTTTAGCAATAAAAAACAATATAACAATCAAACAAACAATAAACAATATATTTTAACCATGGCTAAAGAGAAAAACATATGCAATTCACCTTTAAGATCAGGATGGCTTGGAATGGCAATTCAACAATGGCTAACAAAACTACAACTTACTTAATAATGCATCTGAAGGGAGGATAAACACCAAAGGACCGAAACACCAACACAGCCTCTACTGCAGTAACGGACACACACTGAGTGTAGAGGCTGATTAGCGTCTTAAGTGCAGGTGTGTGGTGATCAGTCCAGAATTAGGTGCAGGTGTGGTGTATATGTGTGTGTGTGTGTGCGCGTGTGTGTGTGTGTGTGTGTGCGCGTGTGCGTGTGTGTGTGTGTGTGTGTGCTTTTGATGACTATAGCCAGCACCCTGCATTGCAGCTTGTCATGCAGTCCATTTACCATTAAGGACATGTCTGTATTACACACATAATCCACCACTTTACATTAAAAGTCTGCCCTGAATGGAGATGTTTGAACTAATTGGTGTGGGTTGTGCTGTTACAATGGAAGTAAAGTAAAGGTAAAGTCCCACTGATTGTCACACAATGTGTGAAATTTGTTCTCCGCATTTGACCCATCCCCTGGGGGAGCGGTGAGCGCCGCGCTCGGGAATCATATGGTGATCTAACCCCCCAATTCCAACCCTTTGATGCTGAGTGCCAAGCAGGGAGGCAAATGGGTCTCATTTTTATAGTCTTTGCTATGACTCGGCCGGGGATCGAACTCACGACCTCCCAGTCTCAGGGCGGACATTCAGACCACAAGGCCACTGAGCTGGACACATGAGTGACAAGGATAATTCAGATTTAATTCTCTTTTTGGACCTTTCACATCTGAAGACACAATAATGTATTGGAATGTTTTTCCTTTCATATATCTGAAAGAAGGCTCCCAGCAAACACAATTACATCATGATGATGTTCTGATATCATCTTTCAGTGACGTCCAGGACTAGGCCAAATCACAGCCGATTTGGGGATCATTTAGACATCTACACAGGAATGTCAAGAGGACGTCGAAATATGACGTTACCATAAATAGGCATATTCAGTTATTCTGCTATGTACACAGTGTGTATTCAGCAGCGTTATACATAATTATATCCAGATTAACCTTTATTCTACATTTTCAAAAAATAAAACAGTTACCTGGCCGTGGTTTGAACCCAGGACCTCCAGCTTTGGTGTCTGCTACTTTACCCCTACACCATCCTTCCACAGCAATGACAAGGCACGGATATAACCTTATTATGGCATAAACTTGTTTTTATTCAAACGTGGGTGTCAAGTCTTTGTGGATCGGGCATTACTGTGTGACATCTAAACCAACTATGTATTATGCTACAGCAGATGCAGAACCCCAAAACACATTAACCCCACCCAAAATGCTACATTCCAACTTCCAGTAGTAGTAGTAGTAGTAGTAGTAGTATTAGTAGTAGTAGTAGTAATAGTAGCAGAAGTAGTAATAGTAGTAGTAGTAGTGTTGGTAGTAGTGGGAGTGGTAGCAGAAGTAGCAGCAGTAGTTGTAATTGACCGGTTAATGAGTTGTGGGCAATTTAGTGTTGGCGTGTGTTTCATTAAAAGTTTAGAGATTTATCATTTCAAAACGGTTTCACGTATCCAAAATCCTTTACTAACCTTAGGTCGGGGTAGCCCATAGATGACCCAGAAAAAGTTTTGTGTGATTTGGCCAAATGGTCTAGGGGGAGCTCGCAAAAGTAGGTTTTTGATCAAATTCAAAATGGCGGAAAATCTACCACACAGAAATGGGCGTGGCCTAGTGGGTTAGATACATGATGCTCCAGGGAAACCAGTAGATGTGGAATTTTGATTCTACAGCTCGCAGTTCAGAAGTTATGGACCGACAAACATGAAATTGGCTGTTATAGCGCCACCATCTGGTGGATTGGTGTAATTTTTTTACTCTGAGTAGTGGGTGATGTTGTGAACCTGTGTGGAAAGTTTGGGTGATGGGGGGTGTATGGTTTCTGAGATCCACACACTTTTAGGGCAGGAAAAGTACAAAAGTAAATACACAAAAGTTTAAACATTTATCATTTCAAGACGGTTTCACGTATCCAAATTCTTTCTAAGATTTTAAATCAGGGAAGTCCAGAGATGACACACAAAAAGTGTGGGCTCATTTGGGCAAATGGCCTAGGACGAGTTCGTTTTTTTTTTTTTTGAGAAAGTCCAAGATGGCGGAAAATCTAGGCACACGCAAATGGGCGTGGCCTATATGGATAGATGCGTATTGATCCAGGGAATACAGCCGAAGTGGAATTTTGATTCTACGCCTCACGGTTCAGAAGATATGGACCATAACGCGAAATGGTCTGTTATAGCGCCACCATCTGGCCAATATGGCTAATTTTTTGTCTCTGAGTAGTGGGGCACATTTCCAACCTATGTGCAAAGTCTGGCTACTGGCGGCCTTATGGTTTCTGACGTGCATACTGTTTTAGCGGAGAATAAAAATAATAATAAACGGAACAGATACAATAGGGATCCACGCACTTCGTGCTTGGACCCCTAAATATAGCCGCAAGCGGCGATGCGGGGTCCAAGCTTCCGGTGACTTGGGGGGTGTATGTCAGATAATATAGACACTGAATTGCACATTTAATCAGAGTTGGTATGTGCACAAGTGCACAAAGTTTGGTTGAGATTTGGTGACCTGACCGGGTTCAAGCAGTAGTAGCAGTAGTAATAGTAGTGTTAGTGTATATCTGTGTAAGTGTGTATATGTGTGTGTGTATATATGTGTGTGTATATGTGTGAGTATATGTGTGTGTGTGTGTGTGTGTGTGTGTGTGTATGTGTATGTGTGTGTGTGTGTGTGTGTGTGTGTGTATATGTGTGTGTGTGTGTGTGTGTGTGTGTGTGTGTGTGTGTGTATGTGTGTGTGTGTGTGTGGCGTGTGTGTGTGTGTGTGTATAGGTGTATATGTCTGTGGCAATGTGCACTGGAGCTAGCGGCTGAATTACACCAACTAAGGTACAACCTTGCTACAGTGAACATTTAAGCTAGAATCAGGGTGTAAATGACATTTTCAAGTCAACTTGGCATCTCAGGGCTTGTGGAGAGTTTGATTACACCAGGTGAGCAGTATGGAAGCATTCTATCTATTTGTTTATTTGTATGTTTTTGCTCATGGTCAACTTCACTCAGCAGACAGCTCTGTGCCTGTTGTGGTTAGAGTACAGTTCTATCTCTGTGTGTGATGCGTCCAGAGTGCTTTACCCAGTACACCGACTGCATGCAAGTACCGCATAGTACCCCACTTCAAATAAACCAAACTATACCTTTCACAAATCAACTCAATAAGTGTCAAACTAAATGAATGCCTGCTAAACTGTTTTCGGATGTGCGAGATGTGCAAAATAAATAAGCATTGTTTCCGTTTTCGGTGGAGTGTCCCTTTAAGGCCAAAACTAACATCTCAGTTGGCTTTAATTAAAACACAAGATAGGAATACATTTCAAATCACAACACATTGCCATCACTTCAAATTACCTTCATACCTCCCTTTACATAACATTGAAAATATATTTCAGATTGTGTAAACCTCCCTTTAAACTCACGGATTTGGCTTTTGGAGGTTTCATTCAGCAGGTTTCAAAGATAAGTTGAATTGGATGTTAAAAAACGTTCCCTCTATACTGCCAACTGTCTTGCACCATCTCCATTCATCAGTGATTCAGTGCACCTGGTACAGAGCCTGACCACAGCCCAACTCTGATTGGCTCAGAGTGATGTCAGTCACACTGCAGGATTACAAGCCCGCCAACTTCTGTTTCATGTAAAATACATTGGTGATACATTTTGCAGTGTAAACATTGGTGAACTGAGTTTACAATTATCAAATTATGTGTTCTTAAGTTAAAGCAACTCTGCTCAACGTAAAATATCAGCCAGGATGAGCGGTTAATGAGTGTCACACCTATGAACAACAGGTGAGGGCAATGTGACCCCTCAGCACTGGACCCAGATAAAACCACAAGGAAAGATGGCAGGCACACAGCAGGACAAGGTGCAGGGTGATTTTATTTTCCAAACATCAAAAGTGACAGTGAGGCAATCAGCATGTTGTCTGTGGATAAGAACACAAACAGAATTATTTACCCAAATACACAATGTTAACAAGCAATCCAAATTACATCAAACTAGCAATAAACAAACAATGTAACAATCAATTAAAGCAACAATAAACAATATATTTTAACCATGCTAAAGAAAAAAACATATGCAATTCACCTTTAAGGTCAGCATGAGTTGGACTGGCTCACAGCACCTCTGTAGCAGCAGACTGGGGTTTGGGGCAAGTTTTGCACTTCTTTTATAGCCATAGCTCCACCCATCTCCCCACCCACGTGGCACAATCCACAAGTGAGTGAGTGAAGCACTCTGGGAGATGAAGTACACCAGTGGTGGCCATTTTAGTGTGCGTGTGCGTGTGCGTGTGCGTGTGTGTGTGCGCGTGTGCGTGTGCGTGTGCAAACAGACAAAATAGTCATAGGAAGTAGTATGTTTAGCAATAAAAAACAATATAACAATCAAACAAACAATAAACAATATATTTTAACCATGGCTAAAGAGAAAAACATATGCAATTCACCTTTAAGATCAGGATGGCTTGGAATGGCAATTCAACAATGGCTAACAAAACTACAACTTACTTAATAATGCATCTGAAGGGAGGATAAACACCAAAGGACCGAAACACCAACACAGCCTCTACTGCAGTAACGGACACACACTGAGTGTAGAGGCTGATTAGCGTCTTAAGTGCAGGTGTGTGGTGATCAGTCCAGAATTAGGTGCAGGTGTGGTGTATATGTGTGTGCGTGTGTGTACGTGTGTGTGTGTGTGCGCGTGTGTGTGTGTGTGTGTGTGCGCGTGTGCGTGTGTGTGTGTGTGTGTGTGTGTGCTTTTGATGACTATAGCCAGCACCCTGCATTGCAGCTTGTCATGCAGTCCATTTACCATTAAGGACATGTCTGTATTACACACATAATCCACCACTTTACATTAAAAGTCTGCCCTGAATGGAGATGTTTGAACTAATTGGTGTGGGTTGTGCTGTTACAATGGAAGTAAAGTAAAGGTAAAGTCCCACTGATTGTCACACAATGTGTGAAATTTGTTCTCCGCATTTGACCCATCCCCTGGGGGAGCGGTGAGCGCCGCGCTCGGGAATCATATGGTGATCTAACCCCCCAATTCCAACCCTTTAATGCTGAGTGCCAAGCAGGGAGGCAAATGGGTCTCATTTTTATAGTCTTTGCTATGACTCGGCCGGGGATCGAACTCACGACCTCCCAGTCTCAGGGCGGACATTCAGACCACAAGGCCACTGAGCTGGACACATGAGTGACAAGGATAATTCAGATTTAATTCTCTTTTTGGACCTTTCACATCTGAAGACACAATAATGTATTGGAATGTTTTTCCTTTCATATATCTGAAAGAAGGCTCCCAGCAAACACAATTACATCATGATGATGTTCTGATATCATCTTTCAGTGACGTCCAGGACTAGGCCAAATCACAGCCGATTTGGGGATCATTTAGACATCTACACAGGAATGTCAAGAGGACGTCGAAATATGACGTTACCATAAATAGGCATATTCAGTTATTCTGCTATGTACACAGTGTGTATTCAGCAGCGTTATACATAATTATATCCAGATTAACCTTTATTCTACATTTTCAAAAAATAAAACAGTTACCTGGCCGTGGTTTGAACCCAGGACCTCCAGCTTTGGTGTCTGCTACTTTACCCCTACACCATCCTTCCACAGCAATGACAAGGCACGGATATAACCTTATTATGGCATAAACTTGTTTTTATTCAAACGTGGGTGTCAAGTCTTTGTGGATCGGGCATTACTGTGTGACATCTAAACCAACTATGTATTATGCTACAGCAGATGCAGAACCCCAAAACACATTAACCCCACCCAAAATGCTACATTCCAACTTCCAGTAGTAGTAGTAGTAGTAGTAGTAGTATTAGTAGTAGTAGTAGTAATAGTAGCAGAAGTAGTAATAGTAGTAGTAGTAGTGTTGGTAGTAGTGGGAGTGGTAGCAGAAGTAGCAGCAGTAGTTGTAATTGACCGGTTAATGAGTTGTGGGCAATTTAGTGTTGGCGTGTGTTTCATTAAAAGTTTAGAGATTTATCATTTCAAAACGGTTTCACGTATCCAAAATCCTTTACTAACCTTAGGTCGGGGTAGCCCATAGATGACCCAGAAAAAGTTTTGTGTGATTTGGCCAAACGGTCTAGGAGGAGCTCGCAAACGTAGGTTTTTGATCAAATTCAAAATGGCGGAAAATCTACCACACAGAAATGGGCGTGGCCTAGTGGGTTAGATACATGATGCTCCAGGGAAACCAGTAGATGTGGAATTTTGATTCTACAGCTCGCAGTTCAGAAGTTATGGACCGACAAACATGAAATTGGCTGTTATAGCGCCACCATCTGGTGGATTGGTGTAATTTTTTTTACTCTGAGTAGTGGGTGATGTCGTGAACCTGTGTGGAAAGTTTGGGTGATGGGGGGTGTATGGTTTCTGAGATCCACACACTTTTAGGGCAGGAAAAGAACAAAAGTAAATACACAAAAGTTTAAACATTTATCATTTCAAGACGGTTTCACGTATCCAAATTCTTTCTAAGATTTTAAATCAGGGAAGTCCAGAGATGACACACAAAAAGTGTGGGCTCATTTGGGCAAATGGCCTAGGACGAGTTCGTTTTTTTTTTTTTTGAGAAAGTCCAAGATGGCGGAAAATCTAGGCACACGCAAATGGGCGTGGCCTATATGGATAGATGCGTATTGATCCAGGGAATACAGCCGAAGTGGAATTTTGATTCTACGCCTCACGGTTCAGAAGATATGGACCATAACGCGAAATGGTCTGTTATAGCGCCACCATCTGGCCAATATGGCTAATTTTTTGTCTCTGAGTAGTGGGGCACATTTCCAACCTATGTGCAAAGTCTGGCTACTGTACCCCTTACGGTTTTTGCCGTGCATACTGTTTTAGCGGAGAATAAAAATAATAATAAACGGAACAGATACAATAGGGATCCACGCACTTCGTGCTTGGACCCCTAATAAACGGAACAGATACAATAGGGATCCACGCACTTCGTGCTTGGACCCCTAAATATAGCCGCAAGCGGCGATGCGGGGTCCAAGCTTCCGGTGACTTGGGGGGTATATGTCAGATAGTGCACATTTATTCAGACTTGGTATATGCACAAGTAAACAAAGTTTGGTTGAGATCCGGTGACCTGACGGTTTCCAAGCAGTACTAGTAGTAGTAGTAGTAGCAGTAGTAGTAATAGTGTTGGTAGTAGTGGGAGTGGTAGCAGTAGTAGCAGCAGAAGTACTAAGAATAGTAAATGGTAAATGGTAAATGGACTGCATTTATATAGCGCTTTTATCCAAAGCGCTTTACAATGTGCCTACATTCACCCATTCACACACCGAAGGCGGCCAGCTGCCACGCAGGGTGCTGGCACAGCCATCGGGAGCAATTTGGGGTTCAGTGTCTTGCCCAAGGACACTTCGACGTGCGGACTGGAGGAGCCGGGGAACGAACCACCAACCTTCTAATTAGTGGACAACCCACTCTACCTCCTGAGCCACAGCCGCCACTAGTAGCCAATAGTAGTAGTAGTAGTAGCAGCAGCAGCAGTAGTAGTGGTGGTTGGCTGTTATAGCGCCACCATCTGGTAGATTGGTGTAATTTTTTCCTCTGAGTAGTGGGTGATGTCTTGAAACTTGAAGTAATACTTGGATAGAAAGCAGTTTTTGTGTACAATATCCCTTTAAGTATCTGGACAGAAAGTGGTATTTGGGTAGAACATACTGTCAATACGACAAGTACTTCTCTGGCTCTGCAGATACATATAATATGGTCTACAAAGTCAAATACAACAGTCTGGATAGCTCACTTGGTAAAGCACGTGACTTATGCTAACTAAAGACCATTGCCGCTCAAAGTTCAAACCCCACATGGGATGAAAAACTTTCAACTTCAGACAGGTAAGTCAGTAACAGTAATTAAAACCCCACATGCTGCCTCCTTATTTTGCGGTGTTTCATGAACTTTTTCAATATCTTGGAAATGTTAGCTGGAGATTGCGTGGCTGTGTTCAAGAAAGTGTTTTGCAACAGGAGAGGTTAGTTCTTGTCTCATGATGGAGCTTTTGTGTTCTAAAATCAGAATTTTCAGTTGTCATTGTGTCTTTCCCACACACACATCAAACCATAGGGCGTAGTGGCGTCCACTACAGAAGGTTGATGGGGTTTATCCCTGAAATTGCTTTTGATGACTATAGCCAGCACCCTGCATTGCAGCTTGTCATGCAGTCCATTTACCATTAAGGACATGTCTGTATTACACACATAATCCACCACTTTACATTAAAAGTCTGCCCTGAATGGAGGTGTTTGAACTAATTGGTGTGGGTTGTGCTGTTACAATGGAAGTAAAGTAAAGGTAAAGTCCCACAATGTGTGAAATTTGTTCTCCGCATTTGACCCATCCCCTGGGGGAGCGGTAGCGTGCGCCACGCTCGGGAATCATATGGTGATCTAACCCCCCAATTCCAACCCTTTGATGCTGAGTGCTAAGCAGGGAGGCAAATGGGTCTCATTTTTATAGTCTTTGCTATGACTCGGCCGGGGATCGAACTCACAACCTCCCAGTCTCAGGGCGGACATTCAGACCACAAGGCCACTGAGCTGGACACATGAGTGACAAGGATAATTCAGATTTAATTCTCTTTTTGGACCTTTCACATCTGAAGACACAATAATGTATTGGAATGTTTTTCCTTTCATATATCTGAAAGAAGGCTCCCAGCAAACACAATTACATCATGATGATGTTCTGATATCATCTTTCAGTGACGTCCAGGACTAGGCCAAATCACAGCCGATTTGGGGATCATTTAGACATCTACACAGGAATGTCAAGAGGACGTCGAAATATGACGTTACCATAAATAGGCATATTCAGTTATTCTGCTATGTACACAGTGTGTATTCAGCAGCGTTATACATAATTATATCCAGATTAACCTTTATTCTACATTTTCAAAAAATAAAACAGTTACCTGGCCGTGGTTTGAACCCAGGACCTCCAGCTTTGGTGTCTGCTACTTTACCCCTACACCATCCTTCCACAGCAATGACAAGGCACGGATATAACCTTATTATGGCATAAACTTGTTTTTATTCAAACGTGGGTGTCAAGTCTTTGTGGATCGGGCATTACTGTGTGACATCTAAACCAACTATGTATTATGCTACAGCAGATGCAGAACCCCAAAACACATTAACCCCACCCAAAATGCTACATTCCAACTTCCAGTAGTAGTAGTAGTAGTAGTAGTAGTAATAGTAGCAGAAGTAGTAATAGTAGTAGTAGTAGTGTTGGTAGTAGTGGGAGTGGTAGCAGTAGTAGCAGCAGTAGTTGTAATTGACCGGTTAATGAGTTGTGGGCAATTTAGTGTTGGCGTGTGTTTCATTAAAAGTTTCGAGATTTATCATTTCAAAACGGTTTCACGTATCCAAAATCCTTTACTAACCTTAGGTCGGGGTAGTCCATAGATGACCCAGAAAAAGTTTTGTGTGATTTGGCCAAACAGTCTAGGAGGAGCTCGCAAAAGTAGGTTTTTGATCAAATTCAAAATGGCGGAAAATCTACCACACAGAAATGGGCGTGGCCTAGTGGGTTAGATACATGATGCTCCAGGGAAACCAGTAGATGTGGAATTTTGATTCTACAGCTCGCAGTTCAGAAGTTATGGACCGACAAATGTGAAATTGGCTGTTATAGCGCCACCATCTGGTGGATTGGTGTAATTTTTTTACTCTGAGTAGTGGGTGATGTCGTGAACCTGTGTGGAAAGTTTGGGTGATGGGGGGTGTATGGTTTCTGAGATCCACACACTTTTAGGGCAGGAAAAGAACAAAAGTAAATACACAAAAGTTTAAACATTTATAATTTCAAAACGGTTTCACGTATCCAAAATCCTTTAATAACTTTGGGTCGGGGTAGTCCATAGATGACCCAGAATAATTCCTATGTGATTTGGCCAAACGGTCTAGGAGGAGTTCGCAAAAGTAGGTTTTTGATAAAATTCAAAATGGCGGAAAATCTAGGCACACGCAAATGGGCGTGGCCTATATGGATAGATGCGTATTGATCCAGGGAATCCAGCAGATGTGGAATTTTGATTCTACGCCTCACGGTTCAGCAGTTATGGGTCAATATGCAAAAGGGTCTGTTATAGCGCCACCATCTGGCCAATATGGCTAATTTTTTGTCTCTGAGTAGTGGGGCACATTTCCAACCTATGTGCAAAGTCTGGCTACTGTACCCCTTACGGTTTTTGCCGTGCATACTGTTTTAGCGGAGAATAAAAAGAATAAATATAGCCGCAAGCGGCGATGCGGGGTCCAAGCTTCCGGTGACTTGGGGGGTATATGTCAGATAGTGCACATTTATTCAGACTTGGTATATGCACAAGTAAACAAAGTTTGGTTGAGATCCGGTGACCTGACGGTTTCCAAGCAGTACTAGTAGTAGTAGTAGTAGCAGTAGTAGTAATAGTGTTGGTAGTAGTGGGAGTGGTAGCAGTAGTAGCAGCAGAAGTACTAAGAATAGTAAATGGTAAATGGTAAATGGACTGCATTTATATAGCGCTTTTATCCAAAGCGCTTTACAATGTGCCTACATTCACCCATTCACACACCGAAGGCGGCCAGCTGCCACGCAGGGTGCTGGCACAGCCATCGGGAGCAATTTGGGATTCAGTGTCTTGCCCAAGGACACTTCGACGTGCGGACTGGAGGAGCCGGGGAACGAACCACCAACCTTCTAATTAGTGGACAACCCACTCTACCTCCTGAGCCACAGCCGCCACTAGTAGCCAATAGTAGTAGTAGTAGTAGCAGCAGCAGCAGTAGTGGTGGTTGGCTGTTATAGCGCCACCATCTGGTAGATTGGTGTAATTTTTTCCTCTGAGTAGTGGGTGATGTCTTGAAACTTGAAGTAGTACTTGGATAGAAAGCAGTTTTTGTGTACAATATCCCTTTAAGTATCTGGACAGAAAGTGGTATTTGGGTAGAACATACTGTCAATACGACAAGTACTTCTCTGGCTCTGCAGATACATATAATATGGTCTACAAAGTTAAATACAACAGTCTGGATAGTTCACTTGGTAAAGCACATGACTTATGCTAACTAAAGACCATTGCTGCTCAAAGTTCAAACCCCACGTGGGATGAAAAACTTTCAACTTCAGACAGGTAAGTCAGTAACAGTAATTAAAACCCCACATGCTGCCTCCTTATTTTGCGGTGTTTCATGAACTTTTTCAATATCTTGGAAATGTTAGCTGGAGATTGCGTGGCTGTGTTCAAGAACGTGTTTTGCAACAGGAGAGGTTAGTTCTTGTCTCATGATGGAGCTTTTGTGTTCTGAAATCAGAATTTTCAGTTGTCATTGTGTCTTTCCCACACACACATCAAACCATAGGGCGTAGTGGCGTCCACTACAGAAGGTTGATGGGGTTTATCCCTGAAATTGCTTTTGGTGACTATAGCCAGCACCCTGCATGGCAGCTTGTCATGCAGTCCATTTACCATTAAGGACATTTTTGTATTACACACATAATGCACCACTTTACATTAAAAGTATGCCCTGAATGGAGGTGTTTGAACTAATTGGTGTGGGTTGTGCTGTTACAATGAGCACATGAGTGACAAGGATAATTCAGATTGAATTCTCTTTTTGGACCTTTCACATGTGAAGACACAATAATGTATTGGAATGTTTTTCCTCTCTCATCTGAAAGAAGGCTCCCAGCAAACACAATTACATCATGATGATGTTCTGATATCATCTTTCAGTGACGTCCAGGACTAGGCCAAATCACAGCCGATTTGAGGATCATTTAGACATCTACACAGGAATGTCAAGATGACGTCGAAATATGACATTACCATGAATAGGCATATTCAGTTATTCTGCTATGTACACAGTGTGTATTCAGCAGCGTTATACATAATTATATCCAGATTAACCTTTATTCTACATTTTCAAAAAATAAAACAGTTACCTGGCCGTGGTTTGAACCCAGGACCTCCAGCTTTGGGGTCTGCTACTTTACCCCTACACCATCCTTCCACAGCAATGACGAGGCACGGATGTAACCTTATTATGGCATAAACTTGTTTTTATTCAAACGTGGGTGTCAAGTCTTTGTGGATCGGGCATTACTGTGTGACATCTAAACCAACTGTGTATTATGTTACAGCAGATGCAGAACCCCAAAACACATTAACCCCACCCAAAATGCTACATTCCAACTTCCAGTAGTAGTAGTAGTAGTAGTAGTAGTAGTAGTAGTAATAGTAGCAGAAGTAGTAATAGTAGTAGTAGTAGTGTTGGTAGTAGTGGGAGTGGTAGCAGTAGTAGCAGCAGTAGTTGTAATTGACCGGTTAATGAGTTGTGGGCAATTTAGTGTTGGCGTGTGTTTCATTAAAAGTTTCGAGATTTATCATTTCAAAACGGTTTCACGTATCCAAAACCCTTTAATAACCTTAGGTCGGGGTAGTCCATAGATGACCCAGAAAAAGTTTTGTGTGATTTGGCCAAACGGTCTAGGAGGAGCTCGCAAAAGTAGGTTTTTGATCAAATTCAAAATGGCGGAAAATCAACCACACAGAAATGGGCGTGGCCTAGTGGGTTAGATACATGATGCTCCAGGGAAACCAGTAGATGTGGAATTTTGATTCTACAGCTCGCAGTTCAGAAGTTATGGACCGACAAACGTGAAATTGGCTGTTATAGCGCCACCGTCTGGTGGATTGGTGTAATTTTTTTACTCTGAGTAGTGGGTGATGTCGTGAACCTGTGTGGAAAGTTTGGGTGATGGGGGGTGTATGGTTTCTGAGATCCACACACTTTTAGGGTAGGAAAAGAACAAAAGCAAATATACAAAAGTTTAGACATTTATCATTTCAAAACGGTTTCACGTATCCAAAATCCTTTAATAACTTTAGGTCGGGGTAGTCCATAGAAGTCCCAGAAAAATCCCCTTGTGATTTGGCCAAACGGTCTAGGAGGAGTTCGCAAAAGTAGGTTTTTGATAAAATTCAAAATGGCGGAAAATCTAGGCACACGCAAATGGGCGGGGCCTATATGGATAGATGCGTATTGATCCAAGGAATCCCTGAGAAGTGAAATTTTGAGTATAGGACACACGGTTCAGAAGATATGGACCATAACGCGAAATGGTCTGTTATAGCGCCACCATCTGGCCGATATGGGTAATTTTTTGTTTCTGAGTAGTGAGGCACATTTACAATCTATGTGCCCAGTCTGGCTACGCTGAGCATTACAGTTTCTGCTGTACATACAGTTTTACCGGAGAAGAAGAAAAAAAAAAAAAATCGGAACAGATACAATAGGGATCCACGCACTTCGTGCTTGGACCCCTAATAATAAACGGAACAGATACAATAGGGATCCACGCACTTCGTGCTTGGACCCCTAATAATAAACGGAACAGATACAATAGGGATCCACGCACTTCGTGCTTGGACCCCTAATAAACGGAACAGATACAATAGGGATCCACGCACTTCGTGCTTGGACCCCTAATAATAAACGGAACAGATACAATAGGGATCCACGCACTTCGTGCTTGGACCCCTAAAAATAATAAACGGAACAGATACAATAGGGATCCACGCACTTCGTGCTTGGACCCCTAATAATATTAATAAACCGGCAGAAAAACAATAGGGTTTCAGCCCCTTCAGGGCTTGAACCCCTAAATATTCTGTAATTGTGTTAACTTTTTGTAAATTAAATAATAATGAAATAGTTAAAACTCATCAATGTGATAGCCCCAGTATACCCACTACAATAAACTAGATGGCACCACTGTAACTTCCACCAGAGGGTAACTCTGTTGGAAGTCTGTGATGAAGATTTATCCCTTATAAGCCATTTTCAGGGTGGTCCTTTTGATGGGTGATTGACAATGTATTGGATGAAGAATGAAATGGATGAATGACTAAATTAAAATTTAACCTATTAGCTAAATTAAAAATGATAACCTCATAAAACGGGGTCCACCCGCTATGCCGACCACCCGCAATGCCGACCTTAGGTTTAGGCGTGGGGGTGGGAGAGGTTAGGTTTTGGGTTAGGGTCTGGGGGAGGTTAGGTTTGGCGTGGGGGCTGGGAGAGGTTAGCTCCACCGACACGCTGCACGCCGCCTCGCTCAGCTGGTTCTGCTTGTGGGCTATCGGCATTGCGACCTGTCGGCACTGCGGCCTGTCGGCACATAGACGCAGCACCCATAAAACAACTATAATAACATTAAAGTAATAAGTTGAATGTCCAGAAAGAGAACCAAAGTTTAACAGTTTAATTTTACAATTTGCCAGTTACAGAAACAACTTAATTTTGATCACAAGATGAAACAACAGCATTTTAACAAATGTACGACTGGGAAACAAGATTTCCCAGGAGGAGAAACCGACGTGGCATGGTGTCTCTCCTGGTCTTCTCCTCTCCAGGCTGGGTCTTTTATACATCAGGGTCCAAAAACAGCATCTTCTCCGAAAGGCAATGTCATTCTCAAGAAAACCATGTAAGGATTTTAACACACCAAAATAACATATTTGTGTATATTTTCATGGCCACCCTCTCCCTTTAAGCCAGTGTGCAGCACCTTCAGGGCAAAGACGTCAACAATGAGTCAACTCTATCTAAAGATACTCAAAGAGGATAGCTGCTGGAGCCTGTGAAACTTTCTTGACCAGAGCTTAGATCAATTTCAACATGTGCGTGTAAACCATTGTATTTGAATATAATTGTTTAATTGTTTATATTTATAAATTAATAATTTTAACCCCATCAATCCTCTTCATCTGCCCTATAGCCCAATATTTATGTATTTATTTATTTATTTATTTATTTATTTATTTATTTATTTATTTATTTATTTATTTATTTATTCGTTTTCAGGCCGACTGACATGCAGTAGCCTACACGTTGTCTACTTTTTGGAACAATGAAATAAAAAGACGCTCTTACCTACCAGTCATCAGTAGAGCTGCTGAAGTGCAGATGGCCTTTTGATAACCTGCAATGCAAAGCACGACGCTCCGGGAAATCGGCAAAACGCATAATCCATTCAGTGGTCGATGTGATCAAGCATAACGCGGTGTCCCCTTCCATGCTCACCTGCCTACCTGTTCATTATGCAAATGAGCCTGGTCATATGACCGACTTGCACCAATCAGCAGCAGAACACAATCTCTCTCTCTCTCTCTCTCTCTCTCTCTCTCTCTGACGCACGCACGCACGCACACACACATGGAGGTTTGTATTTTACATTTTTATACACTTAGAATGTCTTATAGGCTACTGTGATGTTTACAAGATAGTGAATGTTTGGATGATGTTTATCTGGATTCTGGACAAATGCAAACAGCCCATCAGTCTGAAACCAATGGTTCACAGGGTTAGGTTTAATAATGGTTCACAGGGTTAGGTTTAATAATTAGAGAGAAAATGCCTTGTGTGAGCAGAAGGCGATGTTTTTTATGTGAACAACCTGCATTTTGGTGTGGCCTACATTCAGGATTACTAATCATATAAACTTTGTTCATGTCACAAATTGTGGATGCAAATTGGCTTTAACCAAGCATGAGTCTGCAAAAAAATAATTAAGACAGAGTTGTGAAATTATGCCTTTGTGTGTTTGTGTGAGTGTGTGAGTGTGTGTGTGTGTGTGTGTGTGTGTGTGCGTGTGTGCGTGTGCGTGCGTGCGTGTGTGTGTGCATGTGTGCGTGTGTGTGTGTGTGTGGGGTCAGAAATTCAGACCCCCTGACTTGGATGCCACCTCACATTGTCTCTGCCTGCAAACAAGAAAAGCAGAAACCCGTGTTCCCCAAAACATATAGAATATATAATTTATTTATTAAAATGTGTATGTGACCAGTCCAGATGCACAATTCCTCAGTACAATTAAGCTTGTATTTGAAAATGCTGTTAAGTGTTAATTTATTTGTATCACCAAGAAAATAGAAAAAACTATGTACAAGAATTTGTCCAAATATTGAGACAACATGCATTTCACATTTCACTCAGTAATGTTGGTAGTAAACTGCTTTCAGTAGGCTATTATTTTTGATTTAATTATTTTTGGATTGTAGTCATTGCAGTTGTAACTGATGTATGCGTTTCATGATATATATATATATATGTGTGTGTGTGTGTGTGTGTGTGTGTGTGTGTGTGTGTGTGTGTGTGTGTGTGCGCGCCGCGCACGCGTGCATGCGTGCGCACACATGCTTGCTTGCAGCATGTGTGTGTGTGTGTGTGTGTGTTTTAAGCAGATGTGAAACTAGCATTGTGATTCAGCAGGCTCAAAGTAACATGTAGTATCACAAGTGTCTCAATATGCTGAAAAAGAATGAGCTAGTAGACAGAAAGCAAACATTGACTGTCTCTCATTTTGTCAGGCTTTAATCAGTTGCAGTTAGAAATCACCCAAAACGAAACCTACCACATTGATTTTCTGCTGTTTATCTTTGTCTTCAGAGCAGAGTGAACGCTTATCAGAACCAACAGTTACTCAACTACTGCCAGGAAATGATGTATTTGTGTGTACACAGTGAAAAAGACAATTATGCACACATCCAAAAAACTTACAGGTGCTGGACAAAAGGTAACTATAACAAAAAGATAAAGTCCGCACACTGAGGCTCCATCAATGGTTTTTGTTATTTGCAACGTTACCTACCGTGACTTATGTAACACAAACAGCGAATAGACTACTGCGTATGACTATCATTGTATTTCACAATATGAGGAGTACCAGTAAGAGTGATGAAACTAAATACATTAGTATTTAACTAACGGTAGCTACTGGGACGTAAGTCGGGGCTTGATCAACCCCGGCTGGGTCACCTGGGTGAGGGTGGATGATGTTGCAGTACCCGAAACATCCTATGAACCCAGGGTACATCACTGATGATACGTCCCAGTTGCATCCATGTGATGTTTTTTCTATATAGTTAGCCTGGCCTAGCCAGTGACTCCTAGGAATAGACTACGTGACAACCAGGAATAGATTGGTGACCACTGGAGAGACAGTTGACAGCCGGAATGTAGACAGAACCCGGGAGCAGTATGGGTTAGCGCCCCAGCCTGTGTCTTCCGTGAGGAAGAAGCCCAACAAATCCACGAGAGGCCTTTTAGGAGGGCCATTCTAGCCGCAAGTAGAGCCTGCAGTACCACCACGGCCCAATAAACATCATACCGGAATGAAATGTTAGGAGCGGGGGAGTCTGGTGCAATGCACAGGTCCTGGACTTGGTCAGACGTAACAGGAGCCCGGACAGGAGTCAACCCACAGAGCCCAGTCCCTCCACGTGCCAGAGCCTCCCGGTCCCGGCAGAGTAGTTCCGGAGCAGCGGATTGAGTGGCCCTGTCTTTCCCTAAGAGGGCTGACCGTGGGTAGCTACTGGGACGTAAGTCGGGGCTTGATCAACCACGGCTGGGTCACCTGGGCGAGGGTGTATGATGTTGCAGTACCCGAAACATCCTATGACCCCAGGGTACATCACTGATGATAAGTCCCAGTTGCATCCATGTGATGTTTTTTCTACTAAATCTAATTATTGAATACAATAATATTTAACTAAATACATTAGTATTTAGTGTACTCTCTTACTTAAGGGGTATCCATAACAGCCAAGCCCTCTGTCAAATACCTAGGCTGTTTCCTTGATGGTACATTAGGGGGCGCCACCATGGCACTAAAAGTTTTAGGCAAAGTAAATGCCAAAACCAGGTTTTTAGCCAGGAAGTCCAGACTGCTCAACAGGGAATGCCTGAAAATTCTAGCATCATGTTTAGTCCAGTGCCACCTTGACTATGCCATCAGTTCCTGGTACTGGGGCCTCAACAAAGCCCTGAAACAGAAACTTCAGGTGGCACAGAACAAACTGATTAGAGTAGTTCTGGGCCTTAACCACAGAAGCCACGTGGGGAAGGCTCAGTTCACTCATCTCCAGTGGTTACCAGTTGAGGAAAGGGCCAGACAGCTTCAACTTACTATGGTACATAGGATTTTAAACAATAGAGCACCGGAATACTTTAACAATTATTTTAAGAAAATTGCACACGGACACAACACAAGAGCAAGTGTAGGAAATGTGGCCCTCCACAAGCATAAGACATTGACAGGTAGAGTATCTTTTATCTATTCCGGTGCTGTGGAGTGGAACAAACTGCCTCTCCCAATCAAAGAAACAGAAAGTAAGGTGGCTTTTAAAACAAAGGTTAAGAAACAGCTTTTTAGCAACCTGTCTGCATAACCTGCCATTTCTAATTGTGATGTATTGTGATATGTTGTTGATTTGCTGATATTATTGTTTGTTTTTTATTGTTTTCGCTCTGACTGAAGTTGAGCACTTTTAGATTGATATAGTATATGTTTTTTTTGTCATTTAACCCTAACCCTAACCCTAACCCATTTTTAATGTTGTATTCATCACTTGTATTGCACTTTACAGATGCCTGTCTCCACAGGGGACACTCGTCACAACAGGGACAACGATGGAAATAAGTCCTGGACTTTTTCGTTTTATCCCTGACACCGCAGTATTTGTCTCATGTATTGCATATTGTCTAATAAAATCAAATCAAATCAAAATCCTCAAAATCCCATGAGTTGGAGCAACACGTTTTCCTGTGTAGATTGAAACGTTGCAAATAAAAAACCATTGATGGAGCCTCAGTGTGCGGACTTTCTATCTTTTTGTTGTGTTTGTGTGTCCACAAATCCACAAACGCTACGGATTAGTGATGGAAAGGATTTCTCTGTACCTCGTTCAACCTAATTAAAAACAGCTCACTCCAATCGGAAGGTGTGGCATATGTTAATACCTTTCCAGTGTGTCCAATCATTCCAGATATATGAAAAATCAATACAACAAGCAATTCTGATATTTAGAACATTATTTTATATAGAGGATTTAGCATATTCAGTACAAAGACAGGTCAAGTATTTATATTACCCCATCAGAGATCTCCGAGGTGGATTTGCAGTGATCTTTCCCTCACAGCTGATATGAAGCAGGTCAAGAAAAAGACCCTTGTAAACCGACCCCTCCCTTCTCTTTTGCCTGTCCTTTTAAACTGCATCTTCATGTGTGGGCTGGTCTCTCCTTGAAAGTTCCTCCTCCTGGGGGACATCCTTCACTGCTTGAGCTGTCATTGGTCTGTCACTCTTATGATAGGCATGTTTTCTCCTCCTCTTGGTCCGCAATCATGTGACCTGGCTTCCACTGGAGGTCACAGCACTAACCTTCTCCTTGAAATAGTTATCTATTGGTTCCTATCTACCAAAGCAGCTGTTAATATATTTACTTTAAATTCCTATTTTGATTCTTATAATTTGGGTCAGCTAATTTAGCTATTTACCTATTAAAGTCCTAGTTTTAGAACATTATGTAAGGTTATTGTTAGACTTGATAAACTTAAACTATATTCTGGATAAGATCAAATTCAGCTAAATCATGGGTTAATCCCAGTCTGAACTGGATTTAAAACATCTTACAGTTCAGACTTACTGTCTCTCGGTCTGTAACCACCCAAAGGGTGTAACCAGAGTGAGAGCGTATTCTTCAATCAAAACAGAGAAAAACTCACCCCGTTTAACCCGGATGAGAAACTCTTTTCAATTACCACTTATCAACTAATTCGACTATACCTTTATTTTCCATTCTATAATCACAATAATATAATAGGCTGTCATTTATCTAAATATGATATAGCACTCTCCTATCGTGCAGCAAGTGGGACAAATTGAAGTTAATCAACACACAACATCAGACTCTCCTCTCATTGGTGCTGTGTCCTTGAGCCTGTCCTCATTTCTGGGGGAAAAAGGTTAGCACATCGAATGTATAGTCTAAACTTTATTTCATATCAGATATCAAAACCCACTCAGTCAATCAGTAGGATATATATGAATACAATGTTATGATCCTTCTCACTAAAACTTTGCATCCTGTGGTGCTTTGTGGAATGTGCCTCCCCCCCCTGTTGATGTTCTGCAGCCATTTGTCTTAGAGAAAAGCCATAAACTCTGTGTTGTTTTCCAGTCCCTATCCCAAAGTGACTAAGTGACTGAGCAGAGACATTAAAAGAATGTCCTTTTGTCAGCCGATCTCCGTGACCTCTGCCCTCTATGGTTAACTGAGCCTATCCTAAATGTTTTCCCAGACCTGCCATAAACAGCACTAAACCTTCTAATGGTTCATCCCCAAAGCCACCATATCTCCTGGCAGGAAGGAGAGACGTTTATCTTAAAGTTTAAAGGTTACTCAGCAGCTCACCCGATGACCTACAAGTGTACTTCAGGAATCAAAGATATATTTGAATTAACAAATGACAAGATCATCTCTGTAATTGCATATTTTCATATCAGCATGCAGGGCCGCCATGCTGAAGTATCCGCCTTCTGTTGAATCCAAACTGGGCCTATGGAGGAAATGTTTGATCAAAAAAATAGAGATTGGGGAGAGAAATCTATCAATCCCCCTTTTCACACCTCCAATAGAGGTGTGAAACCACCTGCTCGTCTCATTACTCCAGTTCCATTCCTCCCTGCAACATTAACACTGTGATTTGAGTTATTTTAAACATATTCTTCAACTTGGCTCTTCATCTTGGCTCCTTATTGAATCTAACATAACCCCCAGTTGAAACCCCCCTAACGACGACATTCAGTTCATTCAGTAGCATAACTGTTCCCATATCTTTCCTGGAACCCACTTAGACAACATTAAACCTCAGCACAAACACAACTTAACCCCATTAGTGCATCTAGTCATTTCCAAATTCGTCATAATAATGGTTGCCCCCTTGTCCCAATTTGCACCCAAATAAGTGCATAAGCCTATTTGCTTAGATCGCACTATGCAAAAATGAAACCCACATCTTCGATATTGGAATTGTCCCGGTGTGTGGTCCTTTGGTGACGTACCACTGTACCTGTAAAACATCAGATTTCACAATGTGCCTGTATTTTAAACAAAATAATTTCTTGTATTCTTATTAGTACAACAAGTACGCACGTACGGCAGATAATGTTTGAGATACTCTGTGAGTACATATCCAATTGTTTACTTTATAATTTGTGTGCAATGCACCTCATAAACAAGATGGCTCCTGAGTGAACATTCACAGCTTACAGAGAGACAATGTATTGACCTTGTAGACTTGTGGCAATAAACAATGGGGCGGAGGGTAACCCCAGAAGGTGCTGTGAGTGGGGGAGGGGCGGGCTAGACCCCTGGCAGTTCACTTGAGTAATTTTGGGGATGGCATAACCCCACTAGGTAAAACAGTGAGGGCCCACATTGTTCACAAATACTCCAAACGCAAACTCAAGACTGTCTGTCCTCAGAGGGCATTGACTTATTTATAAATACTTTTAAAAACCTCTCCAGCGTACTTTAAGTATAAATTTAACTATGTGTAGCTTTTCTCAAATGGAAAAAATGATAGTGTATCTTACCTGGGTCTGAGCTAGTTCTTCTATAGGGACGACAGAGAGAATTTTCAAGTTAATCAACAAACCCTTCATTTATGCAAAGTTGTCAACTAAACAAACTCATCATATAACTATTGTTCTTTTATGTGTCACTGCAAACTTCCTATTCAGTACGTATTACTATATAATGATGTGCAGTATTCAGTGTTCCCCACTTCTGTACTTCCAGTCCAATCTATTTTATTTTTCATAATTTATTATATCTGAGTCAGTGTGTTTTTTGCTGAGATTTAACCCTCCATCTGGGTCCATTCTATATTCTATGCATTCATTCACCATGCATTCCACAATGTATGGGGACCCCCCTTTGGTCTAAATTAATCAAACAACTATCAATAATCATCAGATCAATTGACACCTCAAACGAATAATCATTAATGAACCCTCCCCGCCAATCAATCCACACTGAAACTCCAGTAGGCTACCCCTACCACAAATGATGTCATCAAGAATGTTCCAAAACTGAACAGACATCATTTCACATATCACAACCACACCGACAAAACACAGCACCATTTCGCCAATCTAAATATTATAATCAATGCTTTCATTCTCCATAGAAACAATGAACGTTCACGCCCCATACTATCAGCATCATCAACAATGACATCCGTTTCTATCAAATTTCACACCCGGCATCCACCCAACACTCATGCAGTATCATAAAATCCTATCGATCTCAAATTATCACACTCAAATCAACTCAAACATGGAACTTATAGCCTACATAATCAGCCACTTACAGCAGCGCTGCCCTGATGTAATGCCTTGCTCAAGGAGCCTACACCACTCGTGCAGCCCCACCCTTAGGAAAGGGCTGCCCTCTTTGACCTTCTCAAGGGACAACATTCTTGGACATGGTGTGTTTTTAGACACGCCCAGTCTTTGCGCATGGTCACTTCACTTATCATATAGACCTTGAACAGAACGGAGCTCGCACGGAGCAGCCCCCCTCCACCTCTCAACAGATCCAGGAAACAAGGTCCTGGACTAAACAAGCAGCAAAACAGACAGTTTGGTGTTACAAGTTCCCCCTTGGATCAAACTGTACATTACCAACTTCATCTTAACAGACAAAAATAGCGTGAAACACCCTCCTATTCATTCTGGTAGCTGCTGGCTCGCCACCGCCCGGTGCAAGTCGCGTCTGGTGCTCTGCTCGCTGTCAGACCCTCCTTGGCCCGTACTGTACCAGCCCTGAAAGAAAACCACGTCTACCTGTTGTACAGCTGCTTAGCCCCCCCGAGCCGGACCTGCCAGCGGCGTTTTTCTCAGAGTTTCGCAACGTCCGCAATCCTCTCCCTCCGCTGGAAACTGCCGGAAACTCCGCTTCCTCAAACAGCAGCCCACACACACAAACACACACACACACCCACACACATTCTCTGCCCAACGACATGCGAAGTTTGCACTGCGAGCGACCAACAGATAAAAAGACAAACAAACAGACAGACAGACAGACTGACGGACAGACAAAAACTAAATAAAGGTTGTCGATGTCTGTTTTGATTTAACAGTCAATCGTTTACTACATACAGACATTGTTCCATTAGGCTACTATGGAACCGCACACTTCACAGGTTCAAACCCGAGCGCTTTACCAACTGAGCTATATTTATTTGAATGCGTAAAGAGCCGGTCATGCTTATATAATCTACCCCGTCTCACGCATACATCATGTCTACTAGTTGGGAGGACATATTATGTGACGCCTATTATATCTATTCGCATAATCCATAGGCCATAGGCCATTAATCCCATTCCATATCTTTACCCTCTAACGAATCCACCACTCTCTTAAAATATCCATTTATATTTCTAAATAAATCTAACGTTAAAAGCATACGCTATTATTTTGAACTGTCGCGCGACCTTACGCCAATTTGATGGCAAAATAACTCATAGGCTATCTATGGTTCTCCGCTCTGCAGCCCAACTCCGCCAGACAGACTCACAGGTTTCTCCTGTATGGACGCCAGAGCCCACTCACCGCGGCCATTTGCCTGCACCCGGACCCTTGGTTAGAAGCTGCGCGCATCAACTTATGGTGTGTTGTTCTTCCACAAACAGTTTTTTCATAAGCGTCAAAATATGGTTGATTCTATTTATATACTATACTCTTACATATTACCGTTCCACTGTGACAGGCGTCCCTGCACAGTGAATTTAAAAATCATTTACATTCATTCTCTTCTTCTCGAACTTACAGCAAAGTTATGGATCATAAAGCAGTATAACACAAAAATACAAAGGAATACTAACCCAACGTGACCTAATCTTGCATTAAATTCACCTTGTTGTTTGAATTTATAGCATAAACCTTTGTGTCTAATTTACATAGCAACATAAATTGGAAGAATCTAAAATTCAACTCAAAATATGGATATTGATATTACTAATAGGCTATTAGACAATTCAGTGTTATTTCTTCCCCATTTTAAATAATCTTTTATGATCTTAGTTAGCTGATTTTTCACAATTCATATTATACCAAAACCTTCAAGATATATTACAATAAAATGCAAAAACCTGAGCATTAATGCCCTCTGTACAAAGCGGAATTCTCCAGAACTCGCCGGTTCTGTATAAATACATATCTTTGCTATGATTTTGGAAAATTACTGTTATTCCTCACATGCACTCAATCAGCAATATGATCTTGAGAAAGTTACTTTTATCCCCTCACATATGCTAGCGGCCTTGGGCAGATGTTTTTGACGTACAATCTCGCCCACAGGTCTTTCCAAAATATCAAAACTCGTGTCTGACCAGCTTTGTACAGATTCCTAAATTTGATTGATAAATTACAGCATTTGTGGAATCCAGTTAGTGTAACAATAATTTAGAATAGCCAATGCAGATATTTTTATGAAAAAGGTAATCCGTAAACCCTTTATTGATATTTTCCCCGGGATGTTAAGCCACTGTTTTCCTGAAATGCTTGATCAGAATGCTTGCTTTTTCAAAATATGGATCATAATCACGTCGGGGTCACCATTTGATGGAAAGGATTTCTCTGTACCTCGTTCAACCTAATTAAAAACAGCTCACTCCAATCGGAAGGTGTGGCATATGTTAATACCTTTCCAGTGTGTCCAATCATTCCAGATATATGAAAAATCAATACAACAAGCAATTCTGATATTTAGAACATTATTTTATATAGAGGATTTAGCATATTCAGTACAAAGACAGGTCAAGTATTTATATTACCCCATCAGAGATCTCCGAGGTGGATTTGCAGTGATCTTTCCCTCACAGCTGATATGAAGCAGGTCAAGAAAAAGACCCTTGTAAACCGACCCCTCCCTTCTCTTTTGCCTGTCCTTTTAAACTGCATCTTCATGTGTGGGCTGGTCTCTCCTTGAAAGTTCCTCCTCCTGGGGGACATCCTTCACTGCTTGAGCTGTCATTGGTCTGTCACTCTTATGATAGGCATGTTTTCTCCTCCTCTTGGTCCGCAATCATGTGACCTGGCTTCCACTGGAGGTCACAGCACTAACCTTCTCCTTGAAATAGTTATCTATTGGTTCCTATCTACCAAAGCAGCTGTTAATATATTTACTTTAAATTCCTATTTTGATTCTTATAATTTGGGTCAGCTAATTTAGCTATTTACCTATTAAAGTCCTAGTTTTAGAACATTATGTAAGGTTATTGTTAGACTTGATAAACTTAAACTATATTCTGGATAAGATCAAATTCAGCTAAATCATGGGTTAATCCCAGTCTGAACTGGATTTAAAACATCTTACAGTTCAGACTTACTGTCTCTCGGTCTGTAACCACCCAAAGGGTGTAACCAGAGTGAGAGCGTATTCTTCAATCAAAACAGAGAAAAACTCACCCCGTTTAACCCGGATGAGAAACTCTTTTCAATTACCACTTATCAACTAATTCGACTATACCTTTATTTTCCATTCTATAATCACAATAATATAATAGGCTGTCATTTATCTAAATATGATATAGCACTCTCCTATCGTGCAGCAAGTGGGACAAATTGAAGTTAATCAACACACAACATCAGACTCTCCTCTCATTGGTGCTGTGTCCTTGAGCCTGTCCTCATTTCTGGGGGAAAAAGGTTAGCACATCGAATGTATAGTCTAAACTTTATTTCATATCAGATATCAAAACCCACTCAGTCAATCAGTAGGATATATATGAATACAATGTTATGATCCTTCTCACTAAAACTTTGCATCCTGTGGTGCTTTGTGGAATGTGCCTCCCCCCCCTGTTGATGTTCTGCAGCCATTTGTCTTAGAGAAAAGCCATAAACTCTGTGTTGTTTTCCAGTCCCTATCCCAAAGTGACTAAGTGACTGAGCAGAGACATTAAAAGAATGTCCTTTTGTCAGCCGATCTCCGTGACCTCTGCCCTCTATGGTTAACTGAGCCTATCCTAAATGTTTTCCCAGACCTGCCATAAACAGCACTAAACCTTCTAATGGTTCATCCCCAAAGCCACCATATCTCCTGGCAGGAAGGAGAGACGTTTATCTTAAAGTTTAAAGGTTACTCAGCAGCTCACCCGATGACCTACAAGTGTACTTCAGGAATCAAAGATATATTTGAATTAACAAATGACAAGATCATCTCTGTAATTGCATATTTTCATATCAGCATGCAGGGCCGCCATGCTGAAGTATCCGCCTTCTGTTGAATCCAAACTGGGCCTATGGAGGAAATGTTTGATCAAAAAAATAGAGATTGGGGAGAGAAATCTATCATTAGCCTCCTGAAAGTCTGTGCAAAGATTGGCGCGGCCTGGGGTCCTTCAGGCTAGAGCAGTGCTGACCAATTTGGGGCCCGCGGGCCAAATTTGACCCGCGCGCTCTGTTTGTTTTGGCCCGCCACGGATTTGGGAAAAATCCCCAATTAGTGCTAACTTAATTTATTTATCCTGGTTGCTACTCCACCCTCTGCCGATCTGGGGAGAGCCGAAACTGGCTCCATGCTTCCTCCGAGACATGGGCAGTTAGCCAGCCGCTTCTTTTCACCTGACAGAGGAAGCTTCACCGGTACTGTAGGACATAGCACGTGGGAGGTTCACGCTATTCCAACCAGTTCCCCTCCCTCTGAACAGGAGCCCTTAACGACCAGAGGAGGAACCACATTAGCAACCAGGATATTGCATGTTTTTGTCAAATTGTCATGGCAAATTGTTTACAAAAGATGGACAATAAAGTTGATTTTCAAAGTACCTTGAGGATTTTTCAAGTTGTGAATTAAGTCAAATTTCTCTCTTGATTACAAAGGTGGAAAATACAACTGTTTTTAACGGGGTGTTTACTGATTAAATGTTTAAAGGAGGACTTACCCCCTAGATATGTATTAGAACAGTGATTTGAAAATACCTATGGAAAAAACCAAGAAATGACATACAGATGCAGCCACTCCCGTCGTGACAGATTTTTTTCATTACTTTGTGCTTGACGATGCGGTGACGTTTTTGAGATGGTTTGAGATGTGAATAATGGCATTCAACCACTAGGGGGCCCTCATAGTCCATAATGTGTCTCTCACTGTTGCAGCAGTTTCAAGCTGCGGGGTCACAGTCCACGCAAACGTATTTGTTCTTCCGGTTCAGCGCTAGTTGTCCTATGTGGCTTACTAACATAGCTGCTAGTTATGTTATATGGCAGTAAAATGCTACAGAATGACCAAATTGATATAACTTTTAACCATTTCGAGTAACAATGTTTCCATACGGATCACCAGCGTTAGTTTGTTTATAACGTGGCTATATTCATAACGTTTATATCTCGGATGCGTTATATACTGTCTGGTTAACGCCAACCTACAGTATGTGCCCTATCAGAGTTCGTTACAGTACGTTATTGTACAGTACACTAAACAAAACAACATGATAGCTGCAGCTGCGTCACTATACGTGTGGGCGTTAAGTTTTAATTTGGTTAATTTGGTTCAAGCATATTGTATGGTGACATTGAATCAGTGTTAGCTTAGCGCTAGCTAGCTAGCAAACACTACGATCTGTGAATAGAATCTAGAATTGGCCTGCAGCCATTTCTAACTACTGTACAGTAGCTAGTTTTTCTCGAATTGATATAACGTTACAGTACAGTAGCATGGACCCATCTCGTTATGACAGTGGGGAGATGTTAGCTTTTAGGTTGATATACATTCAGATCTTTACTACCTAACATCCGAAAAGCTAGTCACAATACTGTATTAATACCGACTAGTCACCTTTAGCTGACAGCCAAACTTTTCACCCTGAAATAGGAGGATTTACTGTATGAGTAGCCTAGTTTGATTTCTCCCCTGGTATCTATTCATTGTCACTAGCCTATGCATACAGTACATGAACCACCATCATTCAGTCAGTCAATCAATTGATCAACAACTTTATTAATCCAACTCAGGGAAATAGGTCAAATGTGAAAGAGAATCTATACTTTTGGTCTGTAGATAAATGAAGATAAAATAATTATAGAGTTTAAGTAAACTTCTGTGGGCACTGGGCAGGGCTCTGCTAAACACTGCAGTGTATGAGATTAAAAAGTGACTTCTTCTGTTTTATATGCAGGTATATAACACACGTGGGCAAAATGCGGCATCCAACGTCCTCAAAGGAAAACAGAACCACCCACAAAAAGTCAATAAAAGACAGCATCACATTAATAAATCTAATCTGCTACATCCATTTGATTTGTATCACTATGATATCAGGAGATTAACAGGAGAAATTACCAATCACAGCGGGAGAGAGAGAGACCCGCACAAAAATCAGGAGTGTTGGCAGTTATCAGTCCAATGTGCTTTGCTTACTTTATATGTACAGTAAGTCAGTATGGCCCTCTGGAAAAAAATGTTTCCCACCCCTGATCTAGGTTCATAGACTTTCAGATATCAAGTATCGAAGTAGGTTTTGAGGTGTCTTCAGAATGACCAGCTTACTGTATCGGGTCACTCTTACATGTACATTATAGTGACTACGCTGTTGTATGTTATCTGCCAAATATATTTCCAGGCTGTTAGAGGATTATAGATTATCTAACATCAGCCATTGATAGATATTCCAATGTCTTTAAAGCTCTGTCATTGTTACTTAACCCTTAGTTAATATGGAACAATAAATGAGCTTGAATCGTCACAACTCTTATGACATCTGTATATCAAATGCTTTGTCACAGAAGAAGCTTTCTAAACCCAGAAAAAGTGCCATAAATTCACACACACAGTGCTAAAACATGCATCATCACACCAAGTTCTGTCAAAACGGTCACATTTGTACAATCAAAAGGATCTGTGGGTTGATTTCCTGCCCACTACCATCTGATATTGTCAGTGTTCCTGCAAAAAAAAATCATACACAATTCATTTAAACAGATGGACATTGGTTTGACGTACAGCACACGGTCGTTATACGTGAAAATGTTTGCTGGGATGCAAAGCCACTTTTGCCTGCTCCTTGGTTGACCCATTCAGGAAGCGCTCAAAGTTCATGTTTCCAAGACAACAAGCAACAAGCACCACAGCTGTTTGTTTGCGGAAGCCGAAAAATCCATTGAGCAAATCAGCGCAGCGTATTTAGACCACGTGCATGCACATTGTGACATCAACTGGGTTGACAAGTGACAAGTGGTTACTTGGACACATGGACAGTTTCAATCCTCTTTAACTCAGAATTCGATCCCAATCCTCTTCAAATTTATCTTGTAAACACCTAAAGCAGAATGAAAACGGCCAATTCGATGTGAAGTCAAATTCGATGTAAGGGGGTGGTGTAGTTCGTTTCTCAATGCGATTGAAGTATTTTTCTATACAGTACATGCGCACATTTAGGCTACATAAAAGTCAACATCACAGTGTCTTTTCTTTAATCTAGAGGCATCATTTTTCAGTCAAAAGTGAAACGGGCATGCGCAGAAAGACTGCAGTGAGTTAGAGGATTGAGATTGGATACTATTTTCTCTTGTAAACTCGCAGGAAATAACGATCAATGCGAATGATTTCATTCGAATGATTTCATTTCGAATTAAAAGGCCTCATGTAACCGCAGCCTCAAGAATGAAATTTGTGGGGGGAAGCAGGAACGTGTTACTGTTACCATTCAGAACCGGTTTGACTGCTATTCTGCACACAGCACACAGCATACAGTGATCAGCTAATTAGATGCATCACTCACCCCCCCTCCCCCCCCCCGCACAAAGGACACGCACACACAGTAGGCTACATAAATCGAAATCGTTTTGATAGCATGCCATGCAGTGATCTCTTGCATTTGACAAGCATGATATAAAATGAACATAAAAGTCCCATTTTCAAAAGGCTAATAGCCTATTGTGTCATTGTATTATGTAGTTATTATGATATGTGTGTGTGTGTGTGTGTGCAGTTAATACAAATCTGTATGTACATTGCTCGTACACACTACTAGACATTAATACACATTATGCAGTTAGAATAAATAACGAGGAACACATTTGCTATGTTACTAAAGTTTTATTAAAACGTAAGAGAAAAAAAAATGTAGTACAGTACAGTACAATTGAGTACAGTAGGCCTATCACAAAAAAAATGTCTCTCTGTACCTGTTTAGGCCTAAAAAAAAAATGCCATGTGAAAAGGCTATCAGGAAAGTATCAGGCTGTACAGTATAGGCAACAGTAAAACAGTCAGTCTGTTTAGCGGAGGGGGTCGTGACGTGCCCTCGGATCTACGTTTCTCGGGTTACGGAGACGTTCATTGATCCGATCACGAATATGTTTTACAACATAAGTCGCGTATTTCGCCTTCACCATGTCAAGCACCTTTGCCTTGAGGTTCTTCGGCAATGCGTGTTTGCCGTGACCTCCCTTCCAGTTCACTTTGTGAACGAAATCCTGATGGTACACGTTGAAGTCGACCAGTAGCATGAATATGTTTGCTGCATATGCGTCCGGGTTCTGTGGGTACTGATTGAACAATGCCGACTCCTCATCCACTGTAATACTCTGCAACGTGATGTCAGGCATTGTTTCAATGGGATCATGTCTATGTTCCCCGGGTTCTATGTTCCCCAGGTTCTATATTCCCCGTGTTTCACTAACCTCTCCCAGCCCCCACGCCAAACCTAACCTCCCCCCATGCCTAAACCTAACCTCCCCCAGACCCTAACCCAAAACCTAACCTCTCCCACCCCCACGCCTAAACCTAAGGTCGGCATTGCGGGTGGTCGGCATAGCGGGTGGACACCATTTGGGAAAAACGGGGAACATAGGACCCGGGGAACATAGGACCCGGGGAACATAGGGATGACCCCGTTTCAATAGCCGCATGTCGAGTGTTTCTCCTCGTGGGCGTGGGCGTCGGCGTCGGCGACAGTGCCAAATGGAAAGTGTCTCTCACAGGTGACAGAAGCTCAGTTCTCACAGGTGACAGAAGCTCAGTTCTCACAGCGGGTGACAGAAGCTCAGTGTAACTGAGCTGTAATGGGCTATTGAAAAGCTCGCGTGAACTTGCTGAACTTGCTGAGGGCCGGTGAGCCTGTACAGTACAGTTGTCTCTGCGGGCCTCGAGCTGCTTAGTCAAGTCTTCTAGCCGCCCGTGTTGCAAATCAAGCTGTGTCTGTTGCTTGCTGGACGTGACTTTCAAGTCAGCTATCTCCTTGCGGAGATCTTCTGTAGTTTTGGTGGACGTGACTTTGAAGTCCTCCAACTGTTTGCGGAAACCATCTGTTGCTCGCCCAATTGCTTGTTGAATTTTCAGATCCACTCCCATCATGGCGTTGTTGCGGCTCTGTCCAAGAGCCGCATCCTGTTCATTCAGATGGCTAGGGGGTAGGTTCTCGGTATTCTGCACTACGACAGCCTGTAGGAAAAACATGAACATATGTATACATGAATATTCAAAACAAAAAAGCCTATAATTTTTGTGCAGTGTTGGGCAAGTTACTTTCAAAATGTGATACTGTACTAGCCTATTAGATACTTTCATTTGAAAGTAATGAACTAGCCTACTTTACAATATTACTGTCTGTGTAGAGTAACTCATTAGGCCTACTTATTACACTACTTTGTGTGTGTGTGTGTGTGTGTGTCAGTAGCGAAGGGACACGCCGCCAACATCTTCACTGTGCGTGGCGTGCATTAGAAAGTGCGTTTCACAGTGATACATGGGGGCTGCTACTGTTAACGCTAGTTAGATAGTACAGTAGTGTGGCAGTCTCTAATATGCTACCGCCGTTCATTCCCCCAAAAGCACACACAACAGCGCTAGAAACAATCACATACATGTTGTGACTTGTGTACTCACCATGCGATCATCAAATAATAATCCAAAGTACGCGAAACTGTCATTTTCATTTTCAGTAAATCCATAGCGAGAGGAACCAGCAAGAGTGGTTCGAAGAGGGTTACCTCTCTGCAACGAAAATCACTTCCTTGTTTGCCTGAGCGCATGGGTACACATGCGTCTCAGGCAAACAAGGAAGTAATTTTCGTTGCAGATGGGAACGCTCTTTGCTACTTATTTTCTCTATGGATTTACTTGCAGGCGGACAGTTGTGTGTGTGTGTGTGTGTGCGTGTGTGTGTGTGTGTGTGTGTGCGCATGTGTGTGAAAGGAAAACTGTACTTACAGCTTTTTTCTTTACAAGACGGGTGGTGATCTTTGGTTTTTTGGCTGCGGCAGCCGGACTCAGCCCTGGACGATCCACACTGCACAAAGCTCTCTGTAAACAAAAAACAACAAAAAATACTGTAGAATAAACAATCAGCGACTGTTGTAAGCAGGGTTTGTGCTTTTAAGAGTACAATTCAAGCACTTTCAAGGTACTTAAACCAGGCCCTCGAAGCCTTTATTATCACATCTAAATATATTGAAAATGTGAAAACAAATAGCATTGTAAATATGCATTTACACCTAGACGTGAAAATGTCACAGTGTAAAATAGGAAAATGCGTGACGTTCGCCGGGCGCTGCTAATGCGCTCGTATGAGCCAGAAGCGCCCGGCTAGCGTATGGAATTATAATAGAATCTATATTCAAGAGGGTGTTCAAGAAATTTGAGAGCATTATTTATCAATTTCACGTTCATATTTTCGACCCTTGGACTCAAAAAGCCCCTGCGTGTGCTCAGATTTACTCTGCTTGTCCTCAAACTATACGCTCGCGCTCAAAACTTTCCGCTCGCGCTCAAAACTTTCCGCTCGCGCTCAAAACTTTTCTTTATGGACAGATTTCATGCACTCACATTCAAATATCATGTCCTCGGACTTCGATTTTGTCTGCTTGGGCTCTCAGTCTGTGCTCCCATTCAAATTGAGTGTGCTCTCTCTTGGAATTTCTCCTCTTGGATTTTCTCTTTGCTCTTGGATTTAGAGCGCAACATCAGTATCAAAAAGATAAACCAATAGAAAGCCAGTATAATGTTGACCAATCAAATATCCCTGGGTGGTTTCTGGGTGCATTTGTTTTAGTTTTAGGCTGTCCCGTGTGGGCGGTTTTCTAAACTCCAGTAGGTGGCGGTAATGCACATACATATGTTTGCCAACCGCCATCAAACTCCAAAAAAGAAGAAGAAGAAGAAGAAAGGTCTTTTCAAAACAGCTCGTCAGCAGGTATCGTTACATTAAGTTTATTAGTCACGTTATTAGTGTTTAGACATTTGGTAGATGTGGTTTTTAATCGCTATAGTATGACTAGCTATATAGCCTGGTTGAAACAGGACACCTGGTTTAACGCTATCAGGTTATCAATGTGTTTTACTGTCAATGGTATTTCCTGTCGATGGGTCAACTGGCTAACGCAAGAGGCCAGCGATTAATGTTCGTCGGTATTTTGAGTGTTTATTTTATGTTTCATCGTGGCATTCCTGTTCACTAACGCTACAATTGCTAGCTTTAACGTTAGCGATTGTTAGCTAACTAGTCGTAAACGTTAGCTTGCTACCTCCGATTGGATGTTGCTATCAATGTTACTTCAGGTTCATGGCGTAGCGTTAATGTGTATACTGTCGATGGTATTTACTGTGGATGCCTCAACCGCAAGAGGCCAGATATTAATGTTAGTCGGTGTTTTGTGTCTGGGTTCATTTTATGTTTTATCGTGGCATTCCTGTTAACTAACAAGCAAGCGTTAATGTTAGCTAATGTTAGCTAGCTTCTAGCCCTAAGCGTTGCATGGTTTATCAAGGTAAACATGCTGAGCAATGTTACTGTCCATGGCATAATGTGTTGATTTATATACTGTCGATGGTTCAACCAGCTAATCTAATGCAAGAAGCCAGACATTAATGTTCGTTTCTTACAGTAGGGTCATTGGCATTTTGTGTTTTACACTCTCATGAGGCCTTCCTACAAGGCAGCTAACATTGATACTAGCTACTAGCTGTAACTTTCCTGACGTCAGGACTATATCACGTTACTTTACTGCTACTGTAAGCCTGATCGTTAAACGATACACTTATCGTAACGCTAATGACATATTATCAGACCCATTAATAAATCCATCTGGTTATCCGGCATCTCTACTCATTTGATTGTTCTGTGTGTGTTGTGTGTGTGAGAGCAGTGACTGACTATATAGTAATCACGCAAATTCAGCAGCTAACCTTACCAAAGTTGGCCAATTAAAAACGTTATGCAATACTGTCAGCCTTCCGACGTTTTGTATTATTTAATGTGCCAAGAAGCAATAAGGAGGAAAGGCTGTTCAAAACGCTCTCCTGAAATGTACCACCCAGAAATGCGGAACCCCGCGGCAGTTAACTAGTATGAGTTGTGCCAAACAAACGTTAATATCTCAAAAACTGTACATCACATCGCTTATATTTTGACATTTTGAGTGAGAGCAGAATTAGCTCAAGAGTTTGATGTGTAATTGATGCATGTTGTGTTAAAGTTGTGTGAACTGTCGCAGTTTGTAAAATGTAAACATAGTCAGCCGGCTAGAGTCAGACACTGAAGCCTCCCAAAGCTCAGGCTCCATAGGGTTCCATTGCGTTGCCACCCAGTGACACGGTTTGTTTACCAAAATGCTGCTCAGCTGATCCCTCCTATAGAGTCTGGCTGGTGTGGTTGCTATAGTAACACCAGAGTTGCCTATGTAGTTTTAGTGCATCTCATTTGAAGGTTAATGATAATGCTGTGATCATGTTTTATTTTTACATTTGTTAAAGCACTGAAATATGGGTCATATAGTATTTGTGTTATTCAGATTTTTATGTAATTGAATTTTGTTTTGTCCGATTTTTAATTAGAATATCTAATAATTGTTTAATTTGTCAAACAGTCTTATTGAATGCCCATGAGGGGAGCGAAACCACACTCATGCACACCACAGATCAGTAAAAGAACCAGACCCAGACCCAGTACTGCCTCGTTAATGTCACCACACACACCAGAACACAACGCAGGCGTAACACATGGGTTACATTTACAGCAGAGGTTCTCAAAGTGGGTTCCAGGGGTCCTCAGGGGGTTCCCAGCAAAAAGGGGAATCATTTATTTTCACTATAATTCCATTGATATAAGTAACACAATGGCAGAATGTATGAACATTTCGGTTATGAGTTTCGTACACTTTCTGTAATCAAACATCTAAAAGCAAAAATATTATCAGATGGGGGTCCCTGGGGAAAATCTAATCAAATGGGGGGTCTGTGGTCTAATTTGTGACAGGTTAGGGGTGCTTGACGTGAGCCATTGGTTTACAGTATCTGTTCAGCACTTAGCAGACTGTGCTGATGTATGATTGGTTTCTAGCCTTGCTGTAACTCTGTATAGGTGTCATTGTGGACTGTGTTTTAGGGATAGTGGTGTTAACCAAGTGACATACATGTAGTTACAGTGAGACACTACACTAGTGAGAGTTTGTCTAGGATGAGCAGCCATGAAAAATGTTGTTTGAAGCATAGACTTTGGCAGGATGTTATGGTTGTAATCAATATGAGAATCGTAAGGATTTTTCTCTATCAATATAATATGCTATTTAAGTAGCATTTGCCTGTCATCAATTAGATAGCAGAAATGTGTGTCACATGTCATATCACATATTTCCTGTATCTTTGTCCTTGTGCATCCAGTGTCCCTTCTCGGTCGTCAGCCCACACCCTGAGCTCTGCCCTCTCCTGCCTCAGTGGAAGCCTTGTCACTTTAGGCCAGAGGTGAGACAACCTGCAGCCACATCTCTTTCCACCTTTTCGGGGAGCAGTCGCGGTGTAGTCCTTGGTGTATACAGCGAGGGCTTTGACATTGTAGCATGTTTTCCGCCTTAGTTTGTTAATCAAACTTTGATAAGGCAGCCTGTTTATTGTTATTATTGTTATTAACTTTTTTTTATGTTTTTGGTCATACACTTACATTGAGTTATAATAATTATATGATTAGATTTATTTTATATAGCGCCTTTCAAGTCACTCAAAGGACTTCACATATCAGGGGAGGGAACTCAACTCATCCACCACCGATCATTATCAGTTACATTGTACAATGTAGAACATTCCAAATAATATTTTTTATCCTATGATAAGTTATTCTAATCCTATACATAGACTAGAGCCTATATGTGATGTCTTATCTGACAGGATAAGTCCCTGTAGGATTACCTTATATATGTTTCTCTTTGTTGTGCTTTCCTCAGCTGTTCCTTTTTTGCTACAGAGGCATCGTCTTGTTTCCCTGGCACGCCCCCGACTCTACGACAGAGATATCACCCTCCCATCTCTGACAGGTAAACCCCGAAGCAGACTCCACCAAGCAGGGCCAGCTCAGCTTGGTTTGTGGTTTCGATTTGTATAACAGATCCTGGTGTCTGTTGCTTCCTTCTCCCAGCAAGCCAGAGACCCCAGGAGCTCACGGCGCTAAGGAGGTGAAGACCCATACCTACTACCAGGTTCTGATCATAGTGAGTCATGGTTCTTTCAGCTAAACCAGCGGTTTTCAAAGTGTGATGAGAGCCTAATTAATTATCACTTACATTATTAAATATTCTAGAACAGAGGTTATCAAAGTGGGAGGCAGGCCCCCCAGGGGGGCTACAAATAGTTTCAGGGGAGAGTCAATGAATGGAAGTGAAAAAATATTCCATTAGTAATCAAAAGGAGATCACATAAAATAGTCTATTTGTGTGTGACTCCCAGAGTCAGAAACAAATAGATGCCTTCAGACAGACCTTTTTATGTATTTGATGTAGTCGGAAGTCAAACAGCAATATCAGGCTGTCTTGGCTCAATTCTTGAGAGACTATTGGATCAAATAACATAATCACGATCCCACATAGGCATCTACAGTAGGAATTGAGTGAAACGAAGCAAGTAAACTGGGGGGGGGGGGTGTCCAGGGTTTGTCGGCGGTAGAGGGGAGGCCCGCAGTTTCAGACTTTGAAAACCACTGTTCTAGAACATTTCAAACAATATTTTTTATACTAAGATAAGTTTTTATAATCCTATACATAGTCTACTAGAGCTAAAATATGGTTTGACCAATGGTGTTTTGTGTGTGTGTCTGCGTGTGCGCCGCGTGCGTGTGCATGCAGCGTGCTAGAGGTTTTTCTCTCCTATCTTTCGAAGGACCCCAAAGAAGAAGACAGTCACCTTCATCAGAGTCTAGTGGTTCGCATTGTCCAACATGGACAGGCAAAGTCAAGTACGTATTTTTGTGTTAATGGTGCTACTCACTTCAAAATCAACTGGTGAAGTCATATTTGCCACACAAGAATACATCCATGATAACACGCTTGGCTTCCAAGTGTTGTACTCCAGTGGCTCCCAAACTGCGGTATGTGTACCCCTAGGGCAGGGATACTCAACTTGCTTTGCCCGGGGGCCACTTTCGAGAAATGATAGGAGGCCCGGGGCCAGTTAATAAACAAACTATAAATTTGTCTGTAGCGGAATGTAGGTTTTTGGGGTGTCAGCCGGAGTTTAGTCTGACAATGTTGTGCACACCGGATAGTTAGTACATACATAGGTGCCTGGGTAGCGAGCAGATGGCGGTATTTGACAATTTAGCTGGAGCTCAGTCATACTTTATTTCACGTTAGTTTTTATTGTGAATTAGATTCTAATTCACAATGAAAATGAACGTGAAATTATTAGCAAATGGTCGGAGGGCCACTCTGCACCCTGTCGCGGGCCACATCTGGCCCCCGGGCCACAAGTTGAGGAGCTCTGCCTTAGGGGTATCTGGGCTACTGAGTGTGATTTTTAATTTCAGATCTTATGTTGACCTCACTATATTTGCTTCAGAGAAATGCACAATGATGTGTGTTTTTGTGTGTCCCCCCCCCCTACAGAACCTGCTTCGACGTCACATCTTAGAGAGATTGCAAAACAGGCTGCAGTATGTGGTCAGCAGGCCTGACTTGGACCTTGACTATCTTAGTTTCATGTGCACCCATGAATTGATATTAACTGACACATTGGGAGAGCAGATGGAGTTGCCAGTGAATATAGTAAATGCCCTTAGAGAACTGTGCAACCTGGTTAGACGTCACATCGAAGATGAGCAACATATCCCATCTGTTGAGATACAGGCAGTCCAAGGGGCAAGGGGGCGGCCCAAATTCCTCATTGACCAGGACAAGTTACAGGCCTTGATAGATACCCAGTTGCCCATAGCATGCATAGCAAAACTGCTGGGAGTCAGCAAGGTTACAGTATTTCGTAGAATGGCGGAATTTGGTATTTCTGTGGCAGGGTCCTACAGTACAATGTCAGACCAGGAGCTTGACACTTTAGTGTCTGAAATTAAAGCCCAGATGCCCCACAGTGGCTACAGGTTAGTCATGGGAAGACTGAGGTCCTTAGGCCACAGGGTACAGTGGAGCAGAATTATAGCAGCTATGCACAGAGTAGATGCAGCTGGGATTCTTGCTCGTTTGACACAGGTAGGCTGTGTCGTCAGGAGAACCTACTCTGTAAGAGCACCCCTTTCTCTTGTGCACGTGGATACTAACCACAAACTCATAAGGTGAGTTGTTTTAACATTGCAGTTGTAAAATAAATGAATCATCCGTAACAAACACATAAATACATTACATTCTATTTCTCTTAAACAGGTATAACATCGTGATATTTGGCGGGATTGATGGCTTCTCCAGAAAGGTACTCGGATTAAAATTATATACAGTATGTAACGATGACTTACAGTCTGAGTTAACACAAGGCCGATAGTGTCCTATATTTAAGGAAGGCTTCCATTTGTGTCCAGATCATGTACCTGGAACCTGCCAATAACAATAAGGCATCTACTGGCCTCACCTTTTTCCTAACCTCTTGTGAAAGGAATGGTTTGCCTTCAAGGTATGTACAAGATGTAATTTAGCTTGATATGCATGGCGTGCATGTCATCCTGATATTGTAAATTTTCCAATAACTTATTCTCCCCAGAGTCAGAGGAGATCAAGGTGTGGAGAATGTCGACATTGCTCGTTTCATGTTTACTGTGCGAGGAACTGACCGGGCAAGTTTTATTTCAGGCAAAAGTGTCCACAACCAGAGGTAAATATAATCAAATGTTTAGCAAAAGAACATTAACCTCGAGTCAGCACGGACAGTAATTCATTTTTCTGTGTACCGGTATGTGTGCAGTTGTGTGTCAAGAAAAAAGTCTGCACTCTGGAGCATACTTAAGACTTAGAGGAGTTTTATTGATAACGTTTCGGTTCAACAACCTTCATCCTTCTGATGAAGGTTGTTGAACCGAAACGTTATCAATAAAACTCCTTCAAGTCATAAGTATGCTCCAGAGTGCAGACTTTTTTCCTTTTCAACGTATAGCCTTGTTAGTCTAGCACCTGGTTTGCATAGTGGATGTGCAGATGCTTCTCTCTACTACAGTTGTGTGTCAAGACCTCAGATATGATTGATTTAATTTATTTTACAACTGCAAATTGAAAACAACTCACCTTATGAGTTTGTGGTTAGTAGTATCCACATGCACAAGAGAAAGGGGTGCCCTTCTCCACACGACACACCCTGTGTTAAACCAGCAAGAATGAATCCCAGCTGCATCCACATCACATTACGTCATTTAGCAGACGCTTTTATACAAAGCCACTTACAATAGCACATTTTGTCAACAGTAGTGAAATCAACTGTGCAACACAGTCTGTCAGCAAAGACTCTGGGCATAGCTGCCACCATTCTGCTCCACTCTACCCTGTTACATTACTATGTCATTTAGCAGACGCTTTTGTCCAAAGCGACTTACAATATCACATTTTATCAATGGTAGAGAAACACAATCATTGACAGCTTAGACATTTTGATGGACTAGAGTAGCACCTTGTAGAAAGTAGTTTGAGAAGGACTAAGTAACTTTTGCCTCCCTTTTTTATGAAAAGATGTTAGTTAACCTGTGGCTTAAGGACCTTAGTCTTAATTCATGGGTGAACATGAAACTTAAGATATTCAAGGTCCAAGTCATAGTGGCTGGTCACATATTGGATCTTGTTTTGCAATCTCTGCCAAGATGTGACATCTTAGCAGCTTCTGTAGGAAAGGTCTGTAATCATTCAAATTGAGCCAAGGCCTACTAGGGAAAAGTATAGTTGACACAGGAAGGACTGGAAAGCTGTACACTCTTTTCTCTAATGCAGACTTTATCTCTTTTAATTGTAAGAATCAACATTTTGGCAGATTGAACTCTTAACAGGGATCTGCGACTGCATGATTATAAAGGCCTGTGTGACTATTATGATTAATTTAAGTGTCCCTTTTCCCCCCAGTCCCCCACTGTCTCTAACTGAAAAGGTGCTTACTGCTTGTTTTCAAAATTATTTTATACCTTTCCTCGACAGAATCGAACGGCTTTGGCGTGATGTGTGGACTGCAGTCACGAGCACATACTACGATGTCCTGCACAGTCTTGAGGAAGAGGGACTACTGGACATCTCAAACGCGCTGCACATCTTCCTGGTGCACTTTGTGTTCCTACCCCGTCTCCACAGCGACTTTCACACCTTTACTGAGGGCTGGAACCATCACCCCCTCCGCACAGAGGGACAGATGACCCCTCAGCAACTGTGGCAGTTGGGCCTGCTTCAAAACCACACAGATGAGGCACAGAATGTTGAGGTGCACTCTTTTTTGCAATTATTTCTGTTGAACATACTTCAAGCACAGGGTATCCGTGGGGTCTTGAAAAGTATTAAAAGTTGATCAATCAAATAAGGGAAAATTAAGGCCATTAAAAAGTCTTAATCGCCATATGATGAGGTATTATTGTGTTTAGCTGATTGTGTAAATGGGCATATCATCGATTGCAGAGCCCTGATTTGAATCAAAATCGTATCGTGGCAGACTTTGTGATATCAGCAAATATCCTATCACCCAAAGAATCAATAGAATATCGTATTGTGATGAACACCCCTATTGCTGAACGTGGCATTGATGTCTTTAAAATACTCGGGATCTCGCGCGCTCGATTCCTAGGCTCGCCCGCTGCACGGCCTCACCCATCTTGCAGCTCGCCAAGCTGGCCCTGCAGCTTGCATTCGCAGCTTGGCCGATGCGCGGCTGCTGTGTGGCCAATCAGCATCACTGATGATGTCAGATTTATGACATCACAGAGGGATTTATGACATCACAGTGGGACAGAGAAACAGACAGAGCCCTAGCTCCCATTTATATACTGATGATGATGATGATGATATTGAAAGGGTCCTTAAAAACGGTCTTAAAAGGTATTGAATTTAACTTCAGGAGTCCTGCATATACCTTGAAGCAGTACAGTCTTGAATATTGCACTGAGAATCTTTGCTTGGTTGAGTTTGTTTAAAGTTTTTATTTTATCCTAGGATCTCCAAGACCTAGACATGATAGACTGGGAGAGTGTCCTTTGCTGTGACGAGTCTCTACCAGATACTGGGGTGGTTGTTCCAGAATTTCCCATGCCCCTAAATGAGCAAGATATGGCAGACCTTCAAGCTGCTGTGAACCCCACAGACCCATCCAACTCCCATGGTCGAGACATTTACTGTCATTGTCTTCAAATCTTGCAGTGAGCAACTGCCATGTTGGTAAGTCTAACCACCAACTACATATACCTATTAAAAAGACCAACTCAAAGTTAGTAGAATTTAACAAACATATAGTATTTAACAAACATATTTTATTTCGAACACAGGTGTTCTCTCCTGACACACTGTCAAACTGTTAACATGTATACTGAACAAAAATATATATGCAACACTTGGAGGATGAAGACCGTATGGGTTCAACAACAGACACGGGCGACAGTTTACTGTATTGGTACCCTGTACGGTAGATCTTTTTACCCTTTTTACCCTAGAGTCCCACAGGAATAAGTCAGGAAGTAGCACGTCAGGGGAAAAGTCAATGTGGATTTACCATTGGGATTTCACTTAAATGCATGAAATAAGGTCTGTGGTTAACAAAAGTTTATGGGAGTGGCAATTTGGGTTCAGCAAGATAATCGTCACAAACGTGAATCACTTTTATGACATTTGAAGCGTAAATGCGTGGTTTTTTTACAGAGCGCAGTCTACACACTGATTTCAGTCAATTGTAACAGTTAATATAATTGATGCAACCGAGGTTTTACTCTTATTGTTATCGACCCCCCTTTACATTCATGTTGAAATTGGTGGATTATAAAGCACACATTTCTGCCTTAAAAATAAATAACCATAATGCAGGAATGAAGTAGCCTGACTCCACCAGACGGGCATTGTTCCACAAATTCACAATCCACCTCAGTCTGGCCCTGGCCTCAGAGATGCATTCAAACCGGCCGCCACACAGGCGCACCAATCAGCGTGAGCTAGGGGCGGGCTTTAGGCGAGACCGGGTGTGACGCCACCGAGAGGCGCCTCTGCGTTTGTAGTTCTTTCACTATTCAACATGGCGGCGGCTACCGAGGCTAGCTCCAGTGTGCTAGTCAAACATTCTATTCAAAACAATAAGCTAACATAAACGTTAAACACTTGATCTTACAGTGAGTACGAAACCGTAACTGTATTGCTGTAATGTTATCAACTATGAACGTTAGTAAACAAGACATTGTTGTAGAATTTGGGGAGATAGCCTTCAGACAGTTGCTAGGCTGGGATAACTTATTAGCTGTAAGGCTGTAATGGCTAACGGCTAGCCATTCACGCAAGTCACACAAACACAAAGCCCTTCTCACTCTCACCAGTCCAGTAAACATGCAATCTGTTAAACCATCATTTTTGTTCCAAATCGAAATAAATCATAACGTTAATCAAAATGCCACTGAATTATTAGCTAATCAACACAGAACTGCAAAAATCAGTGTGATGTATTGTCCCTTTACTGCTAGCTGAAGTGTATTCTGCTATGATTGGAATGTTGGCTGCTGTTTAATAAACCACACGTTAACTCACGTTGGTGTCCGAGTGACATATTATGTTATACAGGCGAGATTAAAGATCTCAGGATACAATACAACAATCAGTTTATCTGATATTTTCCCCCGCTTGCATAAATTATACTGTGAAGTGTGAATATAGCTCTAGCAGTAGTCCTATATGTCTGATATTTTGGAGCTGTTATTTATCGATAGAACACCGGTAGCTTAAGATTTTGCACTTGTACTTTAGATAGGGGGTAAACAAACGTCATGGGAGCCAATACTAGGAATACGGTATATCAACAAGGAACCATTCTTAAAGTTAGAGATTATATCCAAATACATGCTGCATGGTGTAACCAGGGTGTTTTTCCTCTTCTCTGTTGACGTCCTCTGGGCTCCAGGCAGCTCCCTTTCGCAGATTCATCTGACAACATCTTTATGCATTTACATCGTCTTATCATTTGACCCAATCGTGCCTCAAGACCAGCAGATTATGTAACAACAACAACACCACACACGGCCGTCATTTCTCCGTTAAGTTTATTATTACAAAAGTAAGCAAATAACATTCTCCAGTCATGCGTAAATATCTACCATTCCACTGACACATATGCTAAAATTCACCAGTTAAATAGTAGCGTTAAATCATTATATTGTATCAAAGCATTTGGTTGTTGCCATGATCATAAAGGCTAGAGAGCGTTGCGTCTCCATGACGTTAGCCGTCCAGGGTGCGTGCCACTCGGTGTCATATCGTGTCATCAGTTCCCTGAAGAAACGAACAACGATATGTGTTATGAATGAATCGCTGTTAACGTTAACATTAATCATCAATCATCAGACGTAGCACCCCAACCTCCAAATGTTGCTATCGTTAGCGTAACATCAGTTAATCCAATCAGTTACATTTAACGTGCAAAATGGCCTACCTGCACTTCATCCTCAGTCAGACATCTGCAGTAATTCTTCTTTCTTTTGGCAAATTGAATAGTCAATGGTTGCACCCAATATTCACCTTACAAAAACAGCAAAAAATCTGCGACCTCCATGCTAACTATTAGCAATTGTAGTCCTAGCTGATCAGGCGCTGCTACGTCATGAAGGGAAGTCGATCTGATTGGTTGGCGCTGGCAAGCCCAGACGGTGACAGACAGACGGTCCATCCAATCACCTGCCTAGTAGCTTGAAAAAAGTGACCGCCCTCTTCAGCAATGTAGCTTGGCCGAATCCAGATGGATGTTGTTTGTGAAACAGATATTTGAAGCAAACTCATCGATCTGGCAGCGTCAGGTTAGGAATGAAGTGTCTGACACTTAAAATCTAATGGGGGAGGCCCCCCAGAAACCCTGGTTGATTTGTGACCCATGGCCAAGGTGTCCCTTATTTTTCCACATTGAATGTGGCAACCCTACTCCGCATGGTGATGTCAGGAACATTTATTTTATTAAAGTTATAGAGTTATAGAGTTGACATTGACTTTGCTGTTATAAACATTACTGTTGCTATATAAATATTTATTTATATTTAAAATATGAATAGATTCTAATCATGTTCTAATCAGGTATCGATAAAGAACCAAACCAATAAGGAGTATCGATAAGAGAGGGATGCAAACACAATCTTCGCCGCACAAACTGGACACCAGTAAAAAAAAAAAAGTTCAGTTAAAAAGAATACTGCTTCGTCTTTAGTGTTTTACAACTGTTTTTTTAATTCTTGGTCTCCATACGAGTATTATTAGAAATGCAAATCTGCTGGAGATGAAACTTTGTCCACATATATTAACAAGCCACTGTGTTCTTGTAGTAATCGTCTATTTTTCAGTGATTGAATAAAATTACGATTTTTCTTTTCCTGCAATAGCTCATTCTATGATTGTGTTCCAGGAAGCTGCAGTCAGGTGGGAAAACCATACAATCAGCTCTGCTGTGACACTGTAACAACACAGTTACACCCTTCATCCTCCTGTACAGAGCAGCTGCACGCAAGACGGCCAGCAAGCCTTGAAGATCCTATGTTCTCCTGGACTGAGAGAAAATTTACAATATCAAAAGACTGTTGCTCTGTAGCAGGGGTGCCCAATGTTTTTTCAAATTTTGCAACAGACGGTCACCAGGGGCGCTACACTGGTTGGATGTATAACAGGCAGTGTAGGGCAAGTTACTTTCAAAATGTAATATACTACATATTACTAGTTACTTTCATTTGGAAGTAATGTTACTTTACAATATTACTGTCTGTGTATACTTACTTATTACACTACTTTTACTACTTTTACATTACTTTCACCAAAATAACAGCAGTAGCAGAATGACATCCCCGCCTCAGAAACATCCTGAAAAAGAATTTCAACCATCTTGGAAGTCGGTGTAAACCGTCCAAAATTCTAAATGTTATTGTTTTCCTTAGTTATTGTCATCTAAGTGGTTATTTGCATAAAAACCACACAATTTGATTAGGAAATGATTGTATCTTTATTTAAATATGTGCTTTGATTTAAAAAAAATAAAAAAAATAAAAAAATAACTTGTGTTACTTGACTAAGTAACTGGTATAATATTACTGAAATCCTATTGGTAATAAGTTATATTACTGAGTTACTGCTAAAAGTAATGTAAGACAAACACATTTTACACCAGCCCTATGAAGGCAAAATGAACATGCAACCAGTATGAATTGGTAACTGTATTTTCTTCTTCGTTTAGGCTGCTTGTCCAATATGTCAAACTGAATACTCGGTGGATTATCTAGAAGTCCATGCCAGCTCATGTGGAGACAGGTGAAAATATATATATTTTCTCTGTGAGAAAAAGTAATGTAATATGTTACTTTTGTAATGCACTGATAACAGGTCAATGGCCGAATGCTTGCAATAAATTAATATTTTTTGCACAGATTTGAGTGTGGAAGCTGCCTTTTTCAACTCAATTTTAACTTCACAAGCGGTGGTATTTTCACAATTTTCTTCATTACACTCTCAAAACATGTGTTAAGAATATACTGTGTGCTTCATAATAGACAAGTTCCCAAATTATTCAAATTCAAAGCTTTGACACCACCTTACACAAATTGAGATCACTTGTGATTCTGAAATTAGGGAAAGGGGGTCCTGAAGCCGAAAAAGATAGAGAACCACTGAATTTGAGCATGAGCTTTAAACTGTTGTAGGCACTCTCCAGTACTCTCCCCCCACCCCAACCCATTGGGGGTCCGGGCGCTAGTCCGACCCTGCCACGACCTCCTGCTAGTCCGACCTACACTGCTGTCTGCTGTTGCTGTCCATGCGACCTACATTGCTGTCGCTGTCCATCGGTGGTGGTGCTGAAATGTAGGTGTAAATGTCCATATAATCTCTGGATTGCGGCCATAAATTTCGGCTGTGTCAACCAAGCTTCAATCACATGTAAATCAATGCCTGATTGGAAGCGCACACAAACAGCTGCAGACAATTCGGTTTATGCCTGTTTCACACAACACACGTACACGGTAGGCTATTTCATGGCATAAACATCTTCATTCATGTAGAATTTGCTGCATGGAATTCTTGCTTGTTTTTAAGCACACACTCGTCATCTCAGGCTATTTTCTATAGCCTATAGTGATGTCCATTGTGTTGCATGCATGCACACCCGAAAACATGGTTTGGACATAACACATGACTGATGAACGTCTACAATTGGACTCATTATCTGCTTATCTGCTTATAATTAAGTAATAACAGTGCCAGTGTTTCATTACACACATCACAGCAATGCAATGCTGTATTGCCACATGGAGAGAGGCAGAATCCATTCATTTTTAATCTTTCTGAGGTCAATTTACAATGGCTTTACCACTCCAATTTGTTTGTTTTATTGCTGCCTTATGAGCGCCTAATCACAATAATCAGAATAGCCTGTATGTTTTTGGTTTCTCAGATACCCTGATGAAGACAGCGTGTCTAAATGTTGGTGAACTCTGTGATTAAAATGCCCTAAATGGAGCTCATTAATTGTGTATGGCCTACTTTTGGATCTACTGGCATTGTTACATTAATGGAATTATAATTGCATGTAGGCCTATGCATCAAATATAGAAGGCTTGCCGCTGAAACGTTCGTGGTGCTTCTGTCCCAGGTAACTTATTACATTTTTGAAAGGATACTTTGGAGTGCTGGCCTGCTTCTTCGCTCTTGTGACTTGTGTTGGCCCTGCACCCAAGTGGAACTCTTGTTGTGAATGTGCTCACATTCGTTGAGTTTGGATGCATCAAATCTAAAAACATTTAATCGATCTTTTTTCAATAGCTACATTTTTAAATAAACGCCTACAAAAATTAACCTCGTGGCCATCAGCTAAGCTGCTGTAATTTGGATGTACGCAGCCCAAGATATCCGCATGTTTATGTGCAGAGAGCACAGAGCAGTTTGTCTTTCAGCATCCCCGCCAATGGACAGCGACAGCAGCCTGTCTGGGAAGATGTTCTCGAGTGCGAGAGAGAAGTCCAGTGACTTGAGATGCCTGTGGAATATTGGGAGGTCGGAACAGCGACATGGAACCACACATTGTTTAATTAATTATAGAATGAGTGATAGGCCTACTAAAGCAACAATGGGTTCTCAAAGCTGAAATCCAGTCGAGGCATGCCATAAGCACAGGACAGATTGAGGTCCCAATAACCTCATCCTGTATTTTTTTTCAACTTTACCAAGACGAGGCACTGCAAAAGCACGTTTATTCCTCTCCAACTCCTTGTGGCCCTGCCCTGGGTTAGGGTTAGTTGGAGTGGAAGCCACACCACCAAACGTGTTTGTTGATTATCCGAAAAGTGTTCTCTTAAACATTGTTTGCTAGATTTGTTTTTTGCATGCTGTTTTGACATGTGTGAAATGCACACATACCCCTAGTTGGCAAACACTGCCTCACTGCAGTAGGTTTGAGCAAGATGACAATCATGTTGCTGCAGAACAGACTGACAAGCTGTGAGAATGATGTTTCCCCATTGTTTTGGTCACCTCACATGATATACAATAAAGTAAAAAATGCTACAAAGTATTCAAACAATAATAATGTGATTGCAATATAAAGGCTTGTCCTTTTCAGTCAGGCAGGCACTATTCAGGGACCAGACAAAGATGCATTTGGAACATGACATTTTATTTCTGTCAGAAAATATATACCGTATATAAAACCTGGGAACATTCTTCGTGGTATAAAATGTCAAAACAGTTGAAATCAGCTTTTTTCTTATTTTATAACCATAGAATTCAACTGAATTCATGAACAATGCTACATAAGCTACAATAAAGTAACAATAAAGTGCAACTTGCAGAGAACGCCAGATACATTGTGGTTGAAATACTGCATCACAATTTGGTAGCCTACATTCACAGACACTGAACTTCAAGAGGACAAGCGACATTTAATCATAGTTAATTTGCATTTCCCCTTAAAAAAGACAGGACACCTTTTTCAAATCGGAAATTTACCTATATTTGCTATAATAATACACAGTTCACCTTTTTGCCAACTGCAGCACTGCTTAAGGATGTCACTAGGTTGATATGTAGTGTACAGGCAAGTTAAGTGTTGATATTAAATATTTTGAATTACAACAGGCTCACATGTGTTGACATGTGACTTGGATGACGGTTGTTTTGATTCATCAAAACATTCAAGATCCTTACTACTGTACAGTGAACTTGGTGACATCATAAAGCAATACCCTGGCTGGCGAATAACTGAAATGTTTATCTTTCCAGCAAATCTAGGTACATTTCAGACTTGAAAGCAGTGTCCTTTCTTGTCTGAGGTTAAACGCAAATAAACTGATTATGTTTCATGTCCTCAGACATTTATAGCAACTGTCCTGAGTACACTATGGCCCTGAGTCGGACAACATTTCTGGTCTTTTCGTGAGGCTTGCGAATGACAACTAGTGTTGTGGAATAACTTTAGACATGTAAAGTATAATACTGTTAACATCATAACAAATAAAATCTGTTAATGTAGATAACTGGCTTTTACATCATTCACCTTTTTGTAAACATTAATTGGTCCATAAGTCTACAACAGGGGTGCCCAATATGTTGATCGCGAGCTACTGGTAGATCGCAAATGCCGTGCTGGAGAGAGTGGGGCGAGGTAACTCCAAGTCCGCAGCAGACGCAAAACACACAGTATCAGCCCTGAGATGACGCGCACACGGGACAGCTGTGGGGACCACCGACCAGTTGCGAGGACATGTGAAGAGAGGGATTGAGGCAGAGAAGCAAACCTGCAGATCTTAAAAGCAGCTACACTCTGGATTAGTGAGAAGTTTGCTAAAAGGAGGACAGAGATGAGTGCTTGAGCTGAAATGTAGTTTAAAAGTACAACGCGTTGTCAGCCAGTGACTGCACTGAAGAATGTAACAAAATCAACCCGTTTGAGAGCAGTAAAAACAAAGCTAGTTTTAGTTTTGAGATGACGAGGAACAGAGTGGAGAGGGGGGAGAAAGGGAGATAGATAAGAGAGAAAAGACATATATAGAGATATAGAGAAAGAGTGAGAAAAGACAGATGGAGAGAATAAGATCTAGAAAAGATAGATAGAAATTGAGAGAAAAGATAGATAAGGAGGGATTATGCTACGTTCACACAGCAAACCATGGTGCTCAAATCAGTTTTTTTGTGGCTGTTGACACAGATTTTTTAAAAGTGGACCATATCAGGCTAAAAAAGTGCGGGCACCCCTGGTCAACAACAGACACCTCTAGCAGAATAAAAGCAAAACTAAGTAAAAAGGCTTCAGGATTATTCAGTGATTCACTTTTCAGTCAGGCACTATGCTGGTAACAGACAAAGTTGCTGTGCATTGATGAGAATGGCAAGTGCTGGTCCACACCTCACACATTTTTACACCCTACCAAAGTCAGAACCGTATTTGATTGCTGCTGCCAGATTTTCGTTAAATTCACAGGCTTCCACAAAATGTGCAGTGGGAAATGTGATGGTTTGTATGCATGCTCCAACGAGTGGATAACAAATCCCGTGGTTTGGGTTCTGTTGCACACAGGTGTGATCGAAGAGGACAGTGATCTTAAAAGCTTGTCTCTCTGAAAGAAGGAGGTGCCTGTGAGACTGCCCGGTTAACCATTTAAACACTCCTGGGACAGAAAGTGTAGCCTCAAGCTCAGCCTTATCCTCATCTTTAGCCTCTTCCTCAGGAGTTCTGCCATCCAGTCCTGCGATGTGAACTTTGTATACAGCGGTTCCATCTGGGGAAAGTCAAAATGAGACAATGTCAAAATAGCATAATACAATTGGACCAAAACTGACACAGGCGTGGTATTATTTAGCAGGCATCTATTTTGGTCCTGCAAAACCACAAGACCCCGCTCACAGTATACTATTATCAACGGGAAAAGGTTTTATCTTAAGCAATTTACATGAATGCTTCAGTATTAAAAGTTAAAGATTACTTTATTCGAATGTTTAAAAAAAAATTCAGTGTCATAACTTGAAGCTTCATCAATTTGTTGAAGTAGTTGAGTAGTAGTACTGTACTATTAGTACCAGCATCAGCAGAACCATTAAAGTTGTGACAGTAGTACTGGAAGCATTTGATAGGTTAGTTTGCACAGCAGTGCAAAAAGTAGGTGCAAGAACTAAGACTAAGAGTGTACTGTATAAGCATGGCTGTGAACCACACACAGTAACAGCCTGTTCCACCTACCAGGGTGCTAAAAAATGAAGGTGCTCTTTCCTGCGTCAGTGACCATAGATGGTGTATCTACTCTACAATGGGATTGTGAGCGAGTATGATCCCTCATAGCACTAAAAGACAAATGCAGTGGAATCACTCTTTGAATGGCAAGATAAATTCTCTCATGTCACTCCCCTCTTCTGGGACCTTCACTGGCTTCCCATCTCGGCACGCATCAAATTCAACACACTGGTACTGGCCTACAGGGCAGTACACCAGTCAGCTCCTCTGTACCTACAATCTATGGTCAGGTTCCAAACCTCACATATATTCCTTCAAAAAGTTGTAGATGCCATAGATTGTGTGTAGTTTATTTCTCTACTGTTGACAGTAATGTGATATAGTAAGTCGCTTTCGATAAAAGTCTGCTAAATGACGTAATGTAATGCAACCCACTTTTTCATACAAGACAGTGATGGGTGAGAAACCCATCAACAGTAATCTAATGCAGAGCACAAGAGGCTCAAATCTCAACAATATCCAGGTCTCAGAGATGTATCGCCCAGTTTCTGCTTATGGTCTAAAAACAACACTTACCCTCAATCTCTTGCAGGAAATCCTGGAAGTTATTCAGGATTTGTAGCTCTCTTTCATGTCTCCGTGTACCGCTTTCACTCATCACTGGGGCAAAGTGTGACACAATGTAGTGTGTGTCCACCTGAAAAAGACACCAAAGAAAAGGAATAATTACTCCTAGATTACATGACTTCGATACAAAAAAAATCACATGGCTCTCCCTAATCTTATTCTGCCCAAACGATGATTTCAACAGTATACAAGCAAAATATACTTAGAGCCACAGAGGAGCTAACATACCTCTTTGCACAGGAGATTGTGGCAGCTTACCTTATCGTCATCACCACCAGCCACAAAGAAGCCACGGCAAAGCGAACTCTGCCTCTCCATGACACCCATTAGGCCGTAAAGTTGCAGTCCCTCACGAAGTTGCCCGAGCATGAGAGTTCGTCTCGCAGCTGAGTGCAGCAAAATTGTTCTTAAAAAGGATAAACAGAAAAACAGATGTTATGAGGAAGCGTCACTTTACATATATCGTAGGGAATTATTTTCATTATGTTAATCCAACATTTATCTTCCATAATGCATTAAATCATAATCACAATGCTATGAAGACATTAGCTAATCACCACAGAGCTGCCCAGACCAGTTTATCAGATTATTTCGCCATAAATATGTCCGGCCTTTCGAGAGAATTAAATTTCCGGACTGGCTTGCTGAATTTACCCAGTCTCTCGCCCACTAGTAGAAGTCAAATGTTTGGCCTGAGGGTGGCGCTAGAGGAGAGATCATGGGTTCACCACAATTAGGAGCAATTTTCCTTTGGGTAGTATGAATGTGGTCAACAGATATATCAAACAAATACCCTTCATGATATCTTGTGTGCCGAGCTGACATTTGGATCTGATAGTAGCACTGTAGGAGAGGGCATGAGATCCCCAGTATTACCATGGTTCACAATGAGAATGAATGTTCTCGCCAATTTTCATTGCAATGGATTTAATATCTTTCATTCAAGCGACATATTGGACAGACCGACTGACGAACCGACATGATCCCTTGACCCAGCCTGCCAACGGGGTAAAACTACATGTGAGCCGAGCCGACTGGCTCTATAAGTTATGTTAGGCAGTCTTATCACAATACGATACAGACCTTGTTATTTTGTCTTTGTGGTCCTCGTTAATAGGTCCTGTGTAGCCGCATTGCAGAATTTCGTCTGTGCAAGATTGTAGGTCTGAAGTTTCTTCAACCTAGAGCAAATTCACAAGAAAAAAAGACCAAGTTTGACCACAATAAATTGACCTCTTAAAGATACTATCAAAACTATATGCTGTTAATTAATGACAGCAGCCTTGTGCCTTTTCCCACTATTTTCACCCCGTTTTAGTTATCAATTGCATATTTTATTATGGTTCCATTAAAAAATGTATTATCATGGTTTCTATTATGGAATATCTTATTCATGTGAAGTGTATTTTAGTTCCTTGAAAAGCATAATCCAAATAACATTGTATCATTATTGTATTTTTTCTAATTTTGCTGTTTTTCTCCAAACTTGGCCAATTCCCCCTGCCAAGCCATCCTGGTCATTGCATTCACAGCCAGGATCTGCAGCGCAGAATGCCGAATGTACATACCGTCCTGATGAGTGATGAATACTCCTGGTCATGTACATCATCTTTGGTTATGTTTCCGAGGTTGCCGGTCAAAAGAAAATTGTAGCACCATTCTTGGAAAAACTTTGGCGCTGGGCCACCCTGCGCAAGACTTACAGCGAAGATTTCACCAGCAACTCTGAAATCACAGCAAATAAAAGAATGGCAAAAAGCAGAGTGTATGAGTATTACAAGTATGCGTTCATGCAGAATCATGCAACTGAAAAACAGTGAGTGTCAAAAACGCACCGGAACAGGCCATTGTCAAGGTCCATCAGAGAGTATTTTGGCATTTTCCCCCTCCCATCCTCTCCCTCAAACAGCCGAGTCTCGATACCAGCAATCATCTCTAGGAAAATGATGGAATAAAACATTTTAGGCAACTTTTTTTTTTCATAGACATTTTTTTTCAATCACAAATAAAATAATGGTCCTGACCTGTCAGGAATTCCAGGCGCAAAGCACCAGTGTCAACCCCAGCCTCTTCCATGAATGTCACCGTCAAGGGGTTGACTGGGGAGCTGTTCTTTTGGCGCTGCCACTGCTGAAGTCCACGGGCCAGGAGATTCCGTCTAGTTACACAGAGGTGGAATTCCTTGCTGGAGTCTACCTGAGCTGCCAGCCACCGTAGAACATCCTCCTCACTGTTATTTTAAGGGAAAATGAATGCATATATAAACAATTTCACACCAGGTTCCAATATGCACTTGATGTTTTTGTCAAGGGCATTTCAACTATTTGGAGTCGACTAGCCCTGACTTTAGGCCAAGGCTGGAGCCGAGTTCGTCCTGACTTTACAGGGTTAACGACGTTAGACCAGAGGTTTTCAAAAATGGAGGTGGGCCTCCCCAAACAGTTTCAGGAAAGGCTTTTTTTTTACATTAGTTATCAAAAGGATATATCATAGAATAGCCTATGTGACTCACAGAGTCAGAAAGACATAAATGCCTTCAGACAAGACCTTTTAATGCATTTCATTTAATCTAAAGTCAAACAGCAATATCAGGCTATCTTTGCTAAATTTGAGTGTCTATGCCATGGGATCAAATAATCATGAACCTATGGGCATCTAAGAGTTGAGCAAAACTAAGCAAGTACACTGGGGGCACAGGCTTTGTCCGAGGGCTGAGGGCAGGCCCAGTGTAAGACTTTGAAAACACCTGCCCTAGACCTTGTGATGCATGATTGCCCGTGCATGAACATGGCCTAAGCGTACTCTGGTGCTAAAACACAAATTGCATCGATTTCAGAGAGCAAGTGAATTAAATGCTCTTTCTCCTAAGTCAAATGCAGAAAAACAAAACCAATGTACCATGACATTCCCTCAATTTGCGGCTCCTTGGACCCATCACATCTGCCACCCAGACAGGACTCCGAACTGCAGAAAAACAAAAATATGACCATTAACACTAACGAAGAAGTACCTAAGACAGTGCATGGTGAAATATATATCAGCGATCAGCGCTTCCCAGTGCACTTCCAGCGTTTAACGTCGTAAAAAGACGCTAGGTGGACACAGGCCCTAATAGCACACAATTTCTCCATCCAGTACTTTAACTTTGAAAGACCTTGTCCATTCAAAATTTAACAATTAAAATTTCTGATTTTTCTCACATAGAAAATATATATATATATTTTCACCTGTCTCCACATGAGCTGGCATGGACTTCTAGATAATCCACTGAGTATTCAGTTTGACATATTGGACAAGCAGCCTAAACGAAGAAGAAAATACAGTTACCAATTCATACTGGTTGCATGTTAATTTTGCCTTCATAGGGCTGGTGTAAAATGTGTTTGTCTTACCAAATCCGGTCTCATGGTTGTGGCTGGTGTGGAGTGTGCTGGAAATGGCCCAGCCGCAGCCGGTCTCATGGTTGTGGCTGGTGTGGAGTGTGCTGGAAATGGCTCAGCCGGTCTCATGGTTGTGGCTGGTGTGGAGTGTGCTGGAAATGGCTCAGCCGGTCTCATGGTTGTGGCTGGTGTGGAGTGTGCTGGAAATGGCCCAGCCGCAGCCGGTCTCATGGTTGTGGCTGGTGTGGAGTGTGCTGGAAATGACTCTGCCACAAATGTCACATCAGGGGAAGACTAAAAAAAAAAAAAAAAAAAAAAAGAATAGTAGGTGTTACCGCTCGTAAAATCTTTCTTAAAATTCACCTGGCCTAAAGACAGGTTGGATGTGCACCACAATTACTCGACTCAACTACAAATGTTTAATTACCCCTCCCTGAAGATCAAAGTCATCGCCTGATGAATTGTCGTCCACCACACAGGACTTCACATGCACTGCCAACACTTGCAATGGCATACTACACCCACACAGTCTACAAGTTGCCTTAGGCATCTTTTGGAATTCCTGTGCATCTGGAGGAAGAGGGGATGTATCCAATTTGTCCTGGAGTGGAACGACATAGATGGTGTTCTTTCCTCCTCCGGTCATAGTCTTTAAGTAGCTGGCATTGTAACCTTCAGCTTCTGGGGAGATAACTGACAGTTTGCGTTGTCCAGATCCACCTGAAACAAGCAATAAGTGAATAACTGAAGGCTAAAAACATAAACGAAAAATTATTCTGTGCATAGCGTTTTATACATCTACAATACCGAGGGCTTTGTACAGCAGCCAGCCTCCTTCTATAGTGTCGATTTTCGGGTACTGATTGGTGAGCAGTCTTGAAATCTGTACAAAACACAACACCACATTGTATGAAATAAGTACACCCTTCAACCCTATTCTATGTTTGAAAGTCTATTTAGCCTACATACGAAACCCTTTTCCATCATTTAAGTAAACACTTAATCAATATATAAAATTTAGCTATGCCGTTTTACGTGTGATCGGGTTGAAACCTTCAGGGTGTGTAAAGGGCACCCGTGCGGGTGACCTGACAGAGCCGGATTTTCTAAGTTGGCTACTTAGCTAAAGATGTCATCTATCTGAGGCTATATAAGTGATGGAAGTATAGATGCAGACGATGGCTTCCGCCCCTAGGCTGTGCGGGTGACCTGATGGAGCCGGATTTTTTAATTAGGCGATTGCCCTAATTGTCATCGGTGATGTCATAGAGCAGGCGAGGCCGCGACGTGGAGTGGCCATCAGTGATATCATAAGAGCAAGTGAGCCCGTACAGCGGAGATAGATATATATATATATATATATATATATATATATATATATATATATATATATATATATATATATAGGGATGGGTACCGAGAACCGGTACCAAACGGGCCCCGGGGCCGGATTTCGAGATACCGGAGGATCAATAAGCTTTCACGTTAACGGTTCTCTTATCGGTACTGGAGAAATTAAGAAAATAGATTTCCTATTTACTGTGTGTAAAAAAATATATACAAATAAATAATAAATCCAGGTTTGCTTTATTTACCTCAAAGTGGTCAGCAGACTCGGGCATTGTGATGGAGCGTCTCCCCATCCCAGCAAGGAGGAGTGTTAACTCCATGCTGGCTGTTGGTGTCCTGTCTGTGTTTTCATTCAACATGTACAACTGCAAGCATACAGTCTTCCCACCGCTGGTGACCACCTTAGAGGGAGCTGGAAATCTTTTTCTTCCCCTCGCAGAGGCTTTTGAGGAATAGTAGGGAAACGACCTGTGGATTCACATAAAGTAATATTCATTAGATAAAATCTTTATTTTCATACCGGATTTGTTCCATGTTTCCCCCTCATCCTGGAACCCCCTTCAGAAGGATGCCAAGCTAGATGCTCTCATTCCCATGGATGATTATAAAGGCCTGCTCCAATCAATTAAATCTGAAAGCTGCACATGTTTCAATAGTCAGTAGTTCTGTCACTTCTCCTGTTTCTTTCCCTTCCTCTTCATTCTACTATACCAACCTGGGACGGCTAAGCTAATTCTAGGTGAAGGCTAGGTTCAAGGCTAAGGCTAGGTTAATTGTAGGTTCACGGAAGGCATTAGATGTTGAGGTAAAAAAGTTGTGCGGTGGTAGCATAGAGGGGGTGTTCCCAGGAAGCTGGATTACACCGTTAAGCTTTATTGAGGTGTCGTGGGCCTAACTTAACGAAACATCGGTGAAGGAAGGTGCCCACTTGAGAACCCCAATGACATGCTGCATAAGTGCTGTTGGCTAGGGGAGCTAACTGGTGGTTGATCAATCTGAGGAATGATTCGATAGACCTATGATGGTGTAACCTGATGTTTTACCTTTGATTTTAGCACAAGGGATAGTGCAGGAAAAAACTACCGCTCCGTCTTAATTTCCCCTTAATTGAATTATCAACTTTTAATACTTTTCAAGACACTGCGGATACCCTGTACAGAACCTGGTCATTTCTTGTTGAACTGTCGACCGTGGTGCCGTCTGCTGTTGACCTGGCATTTGATGCTGGCTTGGGGTCTGCTGTAGAGGTGGGGTCTGCTGTAGAGGTGAGGTCTGCTGCTGACTGTCATCTTGTAGCTCGGTACTCAACAAAGACAATAGATTTCTTGCCACCTCTTGGATGGAGTTTGTCTGTAGGTGTAGGATTAAGCTTTATTAATGAGTGTTTGATTTAGCCACACTGATTAAAGTTAGACAGGATATCTGCAACACCCATGGATGAAGGGAAAATGAATGTCTTACACAAAAGTGTAATTAAAATGACTATGACATGCTACAGCAAAATAATCTGTGTACCTAACTTTAAGCACGGGTAGAGATGCAGTAGCAGGCTATTGCTAAAACTAATGGCAAGTGCTTATCCCTATATTAATGAAGAAGAAGAAGAAGAAGCTTTATTTGTATTGCACTTTTCTTAACAAGGTTACAAAGTGCTTGACAGAAAGGGTAAAAGCAATAGACCACAAACTGATAAGCAAGGAAACATTAAACTGACAAGATTTTTTAAATAGAGTTTGGCGCTCCCTTCTCCTCCATTATCCAGCCATCTGGTGTGTTTTACATCCAGAATTAACGTTAGATATATCATGTGTCCAAAGTGTGCATTGATTTATTTCAGAATTAATGGTATCATGCCACAATGAATGCGGGCTGGCTAGCTAACGTTACAGAGGTGCGGACGTCAACGTCAGCTGTTCACTTAACTCACAGGAGAGCAAGAGGAACAGAGAGGAGAGAGAACGCATCGACAATGCCTTCTCCCATTCCTCTCGCTGTCCTGCTATACTCCGAATTTCCTATATCTATTGTATTTTCAGTTGCTTATCAATCGGGAAGCGGTGACATGATAATGATTAGTCATATTCTCCATGTTTATTAGCCTCGATGCTACATTGTCACAACCTGTAAGTTTCTGGAAAACATCACTATCTCGGAGCGCGACGTCAGAGTAACATGGCCGATGGATAAAAATATTGGAGCGAATCAGGTATTCACCCAAGGAACCGGAGACTTATCGTTGGTACAGGCTTTTATTCTTGGCTTCACATACAGCTCCTAGCGGTAGCTTCGCTGCTAGCTATCCACCTTATTTTTGAATGCCCTACTGTAAAAAATAATTGTGGGTACAAGGTCTGGTTTAACGTGACTTATTGTTGCAGCTTGCCATTTCCTTTGTTATACTCGGCTGCAGACCTATGCTGCAATACCGAATTATAAACCGGAAGCTGGAGCACGTTATAAAAGTTATAAATATAGTCACATTATAAACAACTAACCGACGCTGGGGGTCCGTATGGAAACAGTGTTACTCGAAATGGTTAAAAGTTAAATCAATTTGGTCATTCAGTGGCGTTTTACTGCCATGTAAAGTAACTAACGCTGGCCGCTAGCATTAGCTACACTAGCCGACTACCCATAATGCATTACCCCAGCACCCGGACGGCTGTAAAATCCTCATAGAGTTTTTTTGTCGAGTTAAAATAGTCTATTACACCGCAAGAAGCACCCATCAGGCAGATCAGGCAAAAATGCCCGCCAAAAATAAGGTGGTGCAGTGCTAGCTCGCTCACATATCCAGACTGACTCCTGCCTCGAGACAGGAAGTGGCACAACAGCATCTGCTGCCTTCACATAACGTCGTAATCCCCACAGATACAACATATCTAACAAGTTCTAACAAGTTAACGCGAATAAAGTTAACACTGGCAATCAAGGACGTTACATGACGTTGTTGATTGCCGTAGTAGCTAGTAGCTAGCTGCCGCAGATAACGCCCTGGGCCTAGCTAGTTAGCTAGCGCTAACTTACAGAGCTAATGTTATGGCATCAAGCTAACACTAGCCGAGACTTTCCGCATGGCTAACGCTTTTCATCTTGGAAGGGAACTCCAAGACTAAGCGTAGCTACAGCGAGGTAGAAAGATTAAGACACCACATTGTAGCTAACGTTAGCTAATTCCCCATGCACAGCATGGTTGCTTTTAGCCGCGACACGAGAGTTGTGTGTTGCGGCTAGGTTGATTGTTACTCACGGGGTCCTTGCCAGCGTCCAAAGGCAAAAATAATAAGATATCGTTACCACAACAAAAAGCCTTGTTCCACTAACGCTGATCACCATTACAACGTAAAACTTACTTGGCGTCCTAGACTTTGACGGTCCATTTTAGAGAGACTGCATGCTGCATTGCCTGGATAAGAGGAGCTCGACTCATCTCTCCCGCTTGAAATTTCCCCTCTTTCTTCTTCTTCTTCTTCGGATAGCTTTCCGGCAGACTAGATGCCTTACGCCACATTGCTGCCTCTCACTGGTCGGAGATATTACTGTTCATGGTGTTTCTAGTCAGCGTTTCTCAACTGGTGGGTCGCGACCCCGTTTTGATTTATTTTATTTTTTTTCATATTTCATTTGAGTTAAATTCAGATTATTGAAACTGGATTAGCCTGACCAGTTTTACTTGTTTAACAATCTGAAGCATATGCTCTGCCTGTAATTCAATAGAAGTCTGCCTTTTCATTTCATATTTAATTTTAGTTCAATTCAGATGATTGAAACTGGATTAGCATGGCCCCAGTTTAATTAAAATGTATGACCAGTTTAACTAAAAAGCATATTTTTTGTACAATAATTTTTTGTGAAAGTCCTGTGATTCCTTTTTATTTCATATTAGTTAAATTCATCTTGAAACTGGATTAGCATGACCAGGTTAACTTGTTTTATTATTATTATCATTATTATTAATTTGTTTAAAAACATATAGGCATGTAATTCAAGATAAGTCTTCCTTTTATTTCATATTTCATACAGTTCAAATAAGACTTTCTGAGCATGACCAGTTTGACTTGTTTAAATTTAAAAACATATAGGCCTGTAATTCAAGTCTGCCTTATTTCAATTGGTTTTTAGCCCTAGTTGCACTTCTGTTGCACTTTTTGGTTCATTTGAGGTTTATAACAGTGCATGAAGGCATTGTGTATTAAATTAATGTGCTATTTTTTGTGCAATAAATTTGAGTGGTTTAAAAAAAAATCTGAAATTTGGGTCGCGACTTCATGACAAGGAAAATAGTGGGTCCTGAGGCTACACCAGTTGAGAACCACTGTTCTAGATCCTGTGGCGGCGATTAATTCAAGGACTGCTTTCACAGTCCTTGCCTGATTCTCAGTGTGATTCAGCAGGTTCTTCATTGATACAGTCTTTGTGATGGGCTTCTTATTCTTTCGGGTTTTATGGCGGTTGGCATCCTTAAATTGTGCATTACCGCCATTAAATATCCTCAACTTTGTCTTATCTCGGATGCCCTCCATATGTTTCTTAGTGCTGCAAAAGCTCCCCTTGCCTTTGAGATCCTGCCCTGAATCTCCATGTAGCCTACTGCCTAGAACATTGAATAAAGCCAGGTTCAAAATTATTGTTTCATTTTGTTGACATATTAGAGGCAAAAGATTTTTAGAGAGGGAATTTTTGACATCTCTTTTTATTCACTTAATAAATCAGAAAATACTGTCAACATCAAAGAAAAACATTTTTAGGAATAAAATGCTATATACATCAGGCTATGATTGATACATGAACAAACCCCGCTGTAAAAACCTCCAGAATAGAAGAGATAAGAATAACACTGGAAAGCTTGGTGTATGCTTCTGAGGTAGAGAATTCTGGCTCAGAGCATGGTGGGGAAAAACAGAATACAATGATTTTTGGCGTTACAAGCATAACTTTCATTCCTATGGCAATCTTGATGATATTTCAATAACTAGAAAAACGTATAATGATAGAGGCTTCAAAAGGACATGCTACTGCAACCCAAGTACTGTATGTATTCAATTCAAGTCAAGTTTATTGTCACTCTGCAGTTAATCATTGAATAGGGATATATATATCCCATTTAATACAATTCTTCCCATTTCAATTGGGGAAGAATAATCAGTTTTACCAAGACGGGCCTATGAAATTACTTGGAATATTGTTTTTGATCATTTTGGAAATAAATTGTAATCCCCAATCTTTCCAAGTCCCCCCTGCAAGCTGCTAAAGTACCCCTAGGGGTACACGTACCCCTGGTTGGGAAACACTGCTCTAGATGGCACACTGGAAATGGGTTCTCTTTACATTCTCCCTGAAGGCCTCTGATATCGGTGGCAGAGAGCAGAGCTTTGGCATTTGAGTTTGTCTTGCTCCCAGTCACAGTGGCCACATAATCAATTCCAAGCACGCATTAACTTTGTGGCTTGGGTTACAACCATAGACATAAATAATAATACAACAGCCTCATATATGTCTGCAGATAGATCACCAGGCAAACTAAGGCTGCACTTGTCATCTTTGAAGTTCTAATGTGTTTGCAATATTTTGTGAAATAGTGACCAGGAACCTTGCAAGCTTATTATAGGTTTTGGGGTGTGGTCAACACACCTGTTTGTTCTGATTTTATCATTGTTATTGGTAAGAGGGTGAAATCATGTTTTTTCCAGGTTTTGACCCTACTCTGCGGCGCCCCCTATTGGTTGGCCCTCGACTATTGTAGTAGATTTCAATAGATGTCCAAAACAGTTGACCCATGACTGTTGCCCATTGTATTGAGGCCCTTGTATTGCACACAACCTTTTATCAACAAGGTCAGTATAGGCCTAGGCTAGGTCTGTGTAGGGATATGTGGGGTCTTATCGTATAGTGGTGTTTATATTGTAATAGCACAAAGGTAATTCTACATTTAAAAGACATGCAGACGAGTCACCGATCCTGTAGTTTTCCTCTATCCAAGTGGTTTTCAAAGTGGGCTCCGGAGACCCCCAGGGATCCTTGAGGGGGTTTACAAAAAATATTCTGACCTCAAATAGCAATAACATTCTGAAGCACTCAATTACAAAAATGCAGAATGCGATATATTGCAATACTCTAGTCTAGATAATGTACTAAACATTTTAACATAGAGCTGAAAGTATAACTTGCTGTGTGCCACCCAGGTAGTGTAACAATATGTACATCACATTATATTGATAACAGTGGAGAAATTGACTCAAAACTGTCATACACAAATTTCATTCAACTTTATTATTATAACAGTATTTGCCCAAAACGATTCAAAGTGGAACTGTATCACGGCACACCAAAAACAAAAATTTAGTGCAACTGAACAGAATAAAATAAAAGTGCAATAAGTATTCTTATTGTATCACTGAACACACAGCTGTGCAAAAAATACAAAAAAACAATCAAATTCTGAAGTGAACCCCGACTCTTAGACCTCTTGAACAGTCAGACAGACAAACTAACAGACAGACAAACAAACAGCACTGAAAACATAACCTCCTTGGCAGTGTAGTCATGATAACGGCATCTTAGTAAGGCAGTACATGTCACTACAGCTAAATTGTAGGGATGCACAATGATATCGGCACATCATTTTAAAATGTAATATCGTCATCGGCCTGAAACAAACATGTCTGCAATATGACAGGCTGATAAATAGAAGCTTTAGTTCTGCCCAAATAGAATAGGTCAAATTATCCCTGGTTGTAGTGGCTATTGTCAGGATTGTCTCAGGGAGAGCACCATCCAAGCCTGTTTAAGTAGGATGGACCTTACAGTTTTGTTTTCGAAAAAATGTTATACATAAATGAAAATATGGCATGTCTTACATAAGCTAAGTTGAAGTACTTTTCAGATTTTGCCCAGTGAATCTGTAGGCTACATTTGGAAAAGCATTGTATTTATTGCTGCATCTGCCAATAATGTGTTAATTCCACTACAGAAGTTCCCTGAAATTAGATGGGAGGAAAAGCATGTATTGATATCAGCATCAGCAATCGGACAAAAGAGTTGGAAAATAAAATCGGATAGATCTAGAAAAAAGAAAAATCCAATATCGTGCATCCCTACAAATTAGGGCTGTAGGATGATTTTGAGATTACATTTAAGATTTTTGGGGTTGGCTATGTTTACACCGCAACTTTTTAAAACCACGCGCCTTGTGAATGAATGAGCTTTATTTGTCATTGTCACAAAACAAGTTTAAGAACAACGAAATTGAAGCAATCCCCTAGGTGTGTTTAGACAAGACAATAAGTTAGGTAATAAAGATAAGGTATAAAAGTAATGAGGTAATAAAAGGTAAAAGTGTCTAGTGTATAAAAGTATGAGGTAATAAAGTAAAAAAGTGTCTAGTGTCAGGTTTGTTCTGTGTACACTCTTGTACACTCTATATACATTCCACTTAGCATCATGCACAGTCCTATATACATTAAGGCATCGACATTGAACTTGGTTCTGTGTGTACATTCTTGAACATTCTATATACATATTCTTATTATTATATATATTCTCTCTCTCATATATATATATATATATATATATATATATATATATATATATATATATATATATATATATATATATATATATATATATTCTATATATACAGTATATCTAAGATAACTGTGTTAGGGCATGTTGAGCGCAGCTATGGCTCTTGGAAATAAACTGTCTCTGAACCGGCTCGTTCGTGCCCTCGTTGCTCTGTAGCGTCTGCCCGAGGGCAGCAGCCCGGGGTGGGATGGGTCTTTGAGGATGCTGTGGGCTGAGACAGTGGGAGCTGTACAGGTCAGCCAGGGAGGGGAGGGGAGGGGGCAGCCGGCGATCTTCTGGGCGGTGTTGACGACTCTCTGGAGCGCCTTCCTCTCTGCGGCTGTACAGCTGTAGAACCACACACAGATACAGTACGTGAGGATGCTCTCGATGGAGCACTGGTAGAAGGAGACCAGCAGTTCCTGTGCGAGCTGGTTGTTCCTGAGTACTCTCAGGAAGTACAATCTCTGGTGTGCCTTCTTGATGGTAGCAGTGGTGTTGGTGCTCCAGGTCAGGTCATCATCTAGATGGACGCCCTGGAATCGGAAGTCGGAAGCTCTCTCCACGCCGTCCCCGCTGATAACCAGGGGCTGAGTATGTTTTCTTCCTGTAGTCGATGATTAGTTCCTTGGTCTTGGAGGTGTTCAGGGTCAAGTTGTTTTCCATGCACCACACCGACAGCTTCTCCACCTCATCCCGGTACGCAGACTCGTCTCCCACCACAGTGGGGCTCATTATCCTGTGTGACCACCGCTGGCATGTACTGCAGTCTTCATTCTTCTTGTCGTTGAAATGCACATGACAGATGCGGCAATGGATCTGAAAAATATAAAAAGGAGGTTATTGGATCTGAAGGATATTGGATTTACTAAATATAAAAGATTTGTAAGAATGGACGTACAGCTCGCTTTTGAACAAGATCTAACGAGGGAGATGAGAGCTGAATAGAAGGACCTTGTGCTGCGGAAGTTCAGCACCTCCAGTCGCAGACTACAGCTCTTCTAGGCTAAACTAATGCAACAAAAAGCAGTCTAAATAGGCTACTATTGTAGGCTACTTCTAAGTTCTACTGTCGGTCTTAAATGCATTTCTGTGATTGAAACATTCACTAACGTATTTATCTGTCATTAAAATGACATTTCTTCATGCAGGTTCAACTAACAAGTATTTGTAAATAGTTTGGTCTCAGACTCAGACAGACTTGTCATATTTTCTTTCTGAGGGCAAGGTCTGATTGAATATTTTGTTTGTCTGGAGAGGCGGGTTGTATCAGCCTCGGCCTGCATGCTTTGCTTTGTTTTTGTGTTTGTCCCACCCCTCTCCAACGTTATTGGAAATAATAGGCATTAGGCGCTCAGCGCTGTCTATGGTACTGAATGCCTCCAGGCTCCAGCTGTTCCCCTGCCTGACAAACAAAACAAAGTTATTAATGTAAGTTATTATTAAGTTATTTGTTTAAATTAATTTATGTTACCCGAATAGACCCACATTATTTTATGATTATTGAATGTTGACTCATTTTCAAATGTGTTCCTTTGTGTGTGCGCACGTGTGTAAGAGAGAGAGAGAGGAGCGGATATTAAGGATAATGCAATGTTTTTTTTCAGTTCACCTTACGATGCGTACTGTGTCCGAAAGCAAGTACTGCGTACTGATGTGCCTGTGATTGTGATGCTCTCTTCTTCAAGAATGTGGAATAGCTACAGAGGGGAAATTAAATAAGCAAGGAAATAAAGCTTAGAAATATCGCTGCTGTCAATTTGCTGTTACATAACGTGTTTTGAGTAAAACATTTCACTCAATGTAAAACGTGTCTCCTGCATTTATTAATTCGACATAGGCTCCTACTACATATCTATTTTCTCCTATGTTTTAGTAAGGAGGGGATGGGAATCTACTGTTGTAATTTCCTCTTAAATCTTTCTGCTGGGGGGAGTCAAGGAGATCATGACCGAATAGTTTAACTTTCATGAGTTGTCAAAATACTTAATTGGTATGGTGCCCCCCTGCTTAAGGCTCGTGCCCGTTCTGGATATCTGGTCTGGCGCCGGAGCTGCATACAGTGGTCGAGCTGCAGGGCGGGCGAGGCCGCGCAGTGGCTGAGCTGCGCATGCGAGCTGCAGGCCAGCTTGGCAGCCAGCAGCGTGGGCGAGGCTGCGCAGCGGGCGAGCCTTGGAATCGCGAGATTCCTAGTATAGAATATGTTCCTCTCTGTGGAAATCTGATTTAAAAAATGTGCTATGCAAACACACCTACATGTATGGCGATGGAATTTATACTTTTAGGATGGAATGTGTATTTGTGTAAACTTAATAAAAACTACTACAGTTACCAGTCCCCTATATTTACATTTGAAGGATAGCATAACTTACATTATTCAGAGGTCGTTGCTCGATGGCGTTTCTGATCTGGGCTCCTCAGTCAGACAGACAGATGACAGAAAAACCTAGATCTGCTCTCACTCTCACACCCACACCCACACACACAGAGAGAACAATCAATCAAAAATCAAATTAGTAGTGGAACAGTCTGGCTATACTGTTGCAGCTAAGCTAAATGCACTAACACGGCTCCTCCGCACTTTAACGTCACAAATAAACAAAACTGTGAATAATCCCACCGCTGATACCAATGTAGCCGTGTATTCGGGTCCGCCTATTCACACTTTGTTAAGAAAATAAACGGTAGTCAGGCTGTAACGTTATAAAAGGCTTGACTTTATTATCCGAATACCACAGCAGGACCACAACAACCCTTGAGTGAACACTAAACAGAGCCTCACATACAAACGCAAATAGATCACAACACTGAACAGTCCGTTACAGTAGTGATGCCAAATAACCAGATGGATTTATGAATGGCTCTGATAATATGTCATAGCATTACGATAAGTGTATCGCGTAACGATCAGGCTAAGCTAGGCTTAACGTTAACGTGATAAAGCCCTGAACCGAGCTGGCTAGTGGCTCATTTAACGTCGTTAGGAAAGTTACATAAGGGATTTAAATGCATGTGTTTGCCACATAAGTGATTCGGCAATCGGCATTGCTCTTGTTAGTTTAACAAAACTAATGAAAAGAACGTGAGCTTGTAGCTAACAACAGGAATGCCTCATGAGAGTATACCGCTAGCTAACAAAATGCCACCGGCAGCCCGACTGTAATAAACAAACATTAATGTCTGGCCTCTTGCATTAGCTGGTTGAACCATCGATCGACAGTATAATTTATCAACACATTATGCCATGGATGGTAACATTGCCCAGCGCATTCACCTTGATAAAGCATGCCAACTAATAGCTATGCTAACCTAGAAAGAGACCTCTTTCTAGGTTAGCATAGCTAGCCGAAAGACAGTTCCAATCGGAGGTAGCAAGCTAATGTTTACGACTAGTTAGCTAACAATAGCTAACGTTAAAGCTAGCAATTGTAACGTTAGTGAACAGGAATGCCACGATGAAACATAAAATAAACACTCAAAATACCGACTAACTAACATTAATCGCTGGCCTCTTGCGTTAGCCAGTATCGACAGTAAATACCATTGACAGTAAAACACATTGATAACCTGATAGCGTTAAACCGGGTGTCCTGTTTCAACCAGGCTATAGAGCTAGTCATACTATAGCGATTAAAAACCACATCTACCAAATGTCTAAACACTAATAACGTGACTATAAACAAATGTAACGATACCTGCTAACATGAGCTGTTTGCGTGTTGGTAGAAAAAACCTTCTTCTTCTTCTTTTTTGGAGTTTGATGGCGGTTGGCAAACATATGTATGTGCATTACCGCCACCTACTGGAGTTTAGAAAACCGCCCACACGGGACAGCCTAAAACTAAAACAAATGCACCCAGAAACCACCCAGGGATATTTGATTGGTCAACATTATACTGGCTTTCTATTGGTTTATCTTTTTGATACTGATGTTGCGCTCTAAATCCAAGAGCAAAGAGAAAATCCAAGAGGAGAAATTCCAAGAGAGAGCACACTCAATTTGAATGGGAGCACAGACTGAGAGCCCAAGCAGACAAAATCGAAGTCCGAGGACATGATATTTGAATGTGAGTGCATGAAATCTGTCCATAAAGAAAAGTTTTGAGCGCGAGCGGAAAGTTTTGAGCGCGAGCGGAAAGTTTTGAGCGCGAGCGTATAGTTTGAGGACAAGCAGAGTAAATCTGAGCACACGCAGGGGCTTTTTGAGTCCAAGGGTCGAAAATATGAACGTGAAATTGATAAATAATGCTCTCAAATTTCTTGAACACCCTCTTGAATATAGATTCTATTATAATTCCATACTAGCGGGGTAATGTAAATATATACGAAAACATACCTTATTGGTTGCTGGTTGGCTGGTGTAAAAGCTCTTTGTCGCTGGCATCTTCAAAAGTGTTAGTAACAGATCTTGAAGGATGCGTGGCAATGACGAATGCTGCTTATTTATAAGGCTACTGTACCTGGCGCTGAAAACCACGCCCCATGCCCACGCCCCCCCCCCCAAACAAATAAACTGAGAAAGTGAAGATAATCTTGCACATTTAATTTCATTGTTTATTCTAGGTGAAAAGAAAAAATAGAAAAGGAACAGTTTGAGTTTTGTTTTTCACTAAACAGTTAACATTGACAGCTAATGTTCATAATGACATGTTTACTTGATGTTATTAGTCACAGTTAACCCACAATGACACCAAACATTGATCCAAAGAAAGAGACAATTGTGTCACTTTATTTGAACAGAACATGTGATAGAAAAGAATCAAGAATTCTAACTTTCAATTTAGGGATGCACGATAATTATCGGACCGATAAATTATCGGCCAATATGGCCATTTGCGTTATTATTTATTATTCCGATAATGGCCTTTTTCCGATAAATTATCCGATAATAATCCTGCTTTATTTTTTGCCTTGGAAGCGGAGCTTTTGTTGTCGCACATTCGTGACATCACAGCTGCGACGCAAACATGGCTGCTGCCAGTATGCTGCAGTTTCAGAATTATCAAGCTACTGTAATTTGCAATCCATGTCCCACACAGGTTCCGAGAGGAGGGGAAACCAATAAGCTGGCATTACGTTAAACCAAAGCTGGCGATGATGCAGCGGATATGTTTGTTGTTATTGTTAGCGAGTTTTGTTAGCATTAGCTCGTCGTGCGGCCTACCCTGCAGACTCGTCCGCTTGGCAGACAAAATGCTTGTGACATTTACAGTCTGTGGCTTGTGATCAAACAGCCCCGCAAAAGCACTTAATACACAGAGCTGGCGTAAACTTATAGAAACTAATGGAAACCCCTTTACCCGAAATGAAACATCCAGGGATTGTGTATTTAACTCGCAACCACTCGCTAACGTTAAGCTAACCGCGCTAGTTAGCGTTAGCTGCTGGACCATAGTGCTGGACAGAGCCATCTAACAGCCAATAATGAAAACAAAGGCGCAGTCGCGCGCACATTAGGCTACATAAAAAGCATCAGTCAGTCAACATAGGGTTCTTTTCTTTAATCTGGTGGCAGCATTTTTCAGTAAAAAGTGAAACGACACAGATGGTTTATATAGTGCCTGCCCCATTCATTGGGCCCAGGCTACAACTCACTGAGAACTGGAACCCATGCAAAATTTTAACAGATCAGTATGACAAGTCTAAATTACTATGCCTTTTGTCATTGTGTTTTATCTGCAGACTAAGCAGCTTGGCTTTCCGTTATATAAAAGCCTTTATTTTTGTATTGACTATAATTGAGTGATACACTTTATTAAAACAATCATATTATATCAGAAGTTTTCTTCGTTTTGCGTTCACAGTGATGTCAGTTAGATTTGGTTAGGTCAGAACTATGCTCACTACATCCATACATCTACCCTAACCCTTTTTTAACCCCAGGTGTGCATAAAATACAGGTTAAAAACTAAAAATATATATATATATATTTTTTTTTATATAATAATTATCGGTTATATCGTATCGGTTATCGGCCAAGAAGAATATATTTATCGGTTATCGTATCGGCTCTAAAAATCCATATCGTGCATCCCTACTTTCAATCATTTATTTAACCAATGATCTTTATCATCACCACTATCACAAATATAATATGGTGGAGCAGCAACCAGGATAAATAAATTAAATTAGCACTAATGGGGGATAAAAATGGAATAAAAAAAATCGGGGGGGGGGGGAGAAAAAAAAAGGGATGGAAAAATGGATGTTGTTGACAATTTGAAGAGCCCATGTGACCTCTATGTTTATTAGACAAACTCACAACTGTGCTTAAAATAACCTATGAGTCTACCCTTTAAAATTAGACCAAACATACCTTCATAAAACATGAGTAAAGGTCCTGAAAATGAGCCTAAAGTAGGATATGCACCAGCGCCTAGATACCAATTTATTGTAGGGGGTGGTTAACTTGATGTGCTGATAACTGTGACAACTGGATATGAGCCGTTTTTTCGCAGTAGCATCTATCAAAAACAGCTTTAGCAAATTTGTAACCAAACAAAAACAAATCAAGTCATATCTGACTAGTTTTAAATTTATTTAATTTTCTCCCCACAAAAGTGAAATGTAGCAGGCACTCATGGAAGGACATTGAGACATTGACTGTTGAGTGGTTAATTTACATGGACAATCATGGCCTTTGAGAAGGAAAACACCTGGCTGGGTGGGGCTGACGAGTGTACATTCCGTACATTCCGTGTGGCCCTTCACTTACTTGATGTAAGTCAGTATGGCCCCCTGGGAAATAATGTTGTAATCTGAAATAAAGTTTTCTCTAAACCCACATAAATTTATTTATTTTTTTACAGTTGTTTCATCATCAAGAAAGGATCAGCAAATCAAGTTCAAAAGTCAAGCTTTATTCACAGCAAATAGCCACCTCACACTAAGGAGACAGGAGTCATACTGTACAAGTTTCCATAAAAATGACATTGGCTGTTACTGTAGATTGGCTGTTAGATATAATAAGAAAGCCAACATCTTAAGTGCCTTTTAATCATGAATTCTGGATCATGTCCTGCTAGAGAGAACAGGATATTTTCAGGTTTTGCCTCTCTAAACATGAGGGGTCTTTGTTAAGAAACAACTGGATATGAGCCGTTTTTTCGCAGTAGCATCTATCAAAAACAGCTTTAGCGAATTTGTAACCAAACAAAAACAAATCAAGTCATATCTGACTAGTTTTAAATTTATTTAATTTTCTCCCCACAAAAGTGAAATGTAGCAGGCACTCATGGAAGGACATTGAGACATTGACTGTTGAGTGGTTAATTTACATGGACAATCATGGCCTTTGAGAAGGAAAACACCTGGCTGGGTGGGGCTGACGAGTGTACATTCCGTACATTCCGTGTGGCCCTTCACTTACTTGATGTAAGTCAGTATGGCCCCCTGGGAAATAATGTTGTAATCTGAAATAAAGTTTTCTCTAAACCCACATTCATTTATTTATTTTTTTACAGTTGTTTCATCATCAAGAAAGGATCAGCAAATCAAGTTCAAAAGTCAAGCTTTATTCACAGCAAATAGCCACCTCACACTAAGGAGACAGGAGTCATAGGCTACTGTACAAGTTTCCATAAAAATGACATTGGCTGTTACTGTAGATTGGCTGTTAGATATAATAAGAAAGTCAACATCTTAAGTGCCTTTTAATCATGAATTCTGGATCATGTCCTGCTAGAGAGAACAGGATATTTTCAGGTTTTGCCTCTCTAAACATGAGGGGTCTTTGTTAAGAAACAACTGGATATGAGCCGTTTTTTCGCAGTAGCATCTATCAAAAACAGCTTTAGCGAATTTGTAACCAAACAAAAACAAATCAAGTCATATCTGACTAGTTTTAAATTTATTTCTCCCCACAAAACTTTGATAGCCTATCAGTCAGTCAGCTCCTATCCTCTCCACAGTGTGGATGCACAGTCACACAATAGAATTGGCTGCATCATGTTAGCGACAAATCTGGAGACTTCAAAAAACATGTTTTAACGGAGTCCATTGACAACGAGGGGTGGCAATGTGCCAAAAATGCCTTTGTTAAGCTACATAAAGCCGCGCAGTCAAAATAGTGGTCGGACTGTCGTCAATCACTGTGGGTGATTTATTTTATGACATTCAAGTCATATCTGACTAGTTTGAAATGTATTTCTCCCCACAAAACTTTGATAGCTTATCAGTCAGAGTCAGTCAGCTCCTATCCACTCCGCAGTGTGGGCGCACAGTAGCGTCAGGGACGATGAAAATTAATTTGGGGACGGAGCCGTACGATAGCCTAAACACGCTCTGCTCGTTATGAACAGCGTTAAAAATGACATGCCACACACACACGCACACTAAACAGACATGCGGGCACTGGCAGAGAGACAAACAGACAGATAGAGCGGCCTTGCTTGATGATGGTGGGTTGTGTTGGAGGCGTAACCGACCATATGGAGTGGGGCGTGGTTTCAGACAGTAGGCCTACAGTATATAGCAGGGGTAAAATGATTCACTGGTACCAAGATTACTACTACTACTACACTGATCCTATCCAAAACCAAAACCAAAATACAATGAGGGTTTGTAAGCAGCATAGCGTGGACATCCGCTATCTTCGTGCGTCAGGAAAAACCACAGCCCAGATACGGCAACATCTTGCTGCGGTTGGAGTCAATGTAAGCCGCCAGACAATAATACGCCATTTCATAGTCAAGGCACCTTCGCGTCCACGGAAGCGGAAAATGTTTGAGTAAGTAGCCTATATACAGTTTATGTTGCTATAGGGAACTATAACACTTTAACACATTTGAATCTTGTGAAATTATTATCGGTTCATTGCATTAATTTTGTTATCTTTTCTGTTCTTCAGCAATGTGCTAGTTGCCATTGACAACATCACAGACGAGAATGACGAGCTGGTAGCGAGACAAGTCCACGACAAACTCGACGAAGATCTGGGGATCTGCATCAGCGCATCGTCCATACGCAGAGCTCGGCAGCAACTGAAATGGAACTATAACCCCACCTGCTTCACCCCAATGATTAGAGAGAAAAACAAAGAGTTGAGACTCGCCCAGGCTCTGCGATGGATCGACACAAATGAGGTCTGGGATGACGTCATATTCACTGACGAGACGACTGTGGCCTTGGAACACTTTGCAAGGTTCACTTTTACCAAGAAGGGCCGCTTCGCTCCCAAACCCACCCCTAAGCACCCTATCAAGCTTCACTGCTGGGGTGCAATTTCACGGCATGGGCCCGGGCCGTTGGTCATCTTCGAGGGAATAATGGACAGAATTTTCTTCGAGGAGTCCATCATCAAGGCGAGTGCAGGGCCATACATTCGAAAAAACTTTGGCCCATACCATCGTTTTTTCCAGGACAACGATCCGAAGCACTCCGCCGCTCGAGCCTGTATCCAAGCAGAGGGAATCAACTGGATCCGAACCCCCCCAGAATCTCCTGATTTGAATCCAATCGAAATCGTTTGGCATCTTCTGAAAGATCACATACGAAGAGTGATCAAACCGAAGAGCAAAGACGCGCTGATTTCTGGCATCAACGACTTTTGGTACAACAAACTGTCCCAACAAACATGCGACAATCTGATTAATGGTTTAGCTAAAGTTCTCCCCCTGATTGTCAAGAACAATGGATGCCACAGTGGGAAGTGATCCTGGCAGAGGGGACATACAGTATACTGTACTGTAGTTTTTTTTTTTTATGTTTTTTTATACAGCCTGAGAAGACTTTTGATAGCCTTTTACACATGGCATTTTTTAGAGGCCAAACAGGTAGGCCTACAGAGAGACAATTTTTTGGTGATACTGTAGGCCTACTGTACTCAATTGTACTGTACTACAATTTTATTCTCTTACATTTTAATAAAACTTACTACATAGCAACATAGCAAATGTGTTCCTCGTTCTTTGTTCTAACTGCATAATGTGTATTAATGTCTTAGTCGTGTACGAGCAATGTACATACAGATTTTCATTAACTATACACACACACACACACGTGCACCCGTGACATAATAAATAATAAGAATAATCATAACTATACAGAATACAATGACAATAGGCTATTAGCCTTTTGAAAATGGGATTTTCGTGTATTTAATTATTAGATAATTAATAATAACAATAATGACAAAGCAACACTATTCATTCATGTTCAAATATTTATTAAAATAATGTGGAACAAGTGGAACACTCGTTGGCATTTTCAGTTGTAAAGGCGCAATGCTGATCATCTTGACATTAATTACAACATTAATGTCACATGTTTGTTGAACTTGTTCTCTACATCCATCCAGTGACTTTGAACAGTAGGATGTTTAACATTTCTTTGTTCCCTGATTATGAGTCTACCAGCTTTTAGAGGACAAGTGGCGATGGTCAAATCAGAATGAGGGGGTCCCTGGCCTGACCTCTGGCCTAAAGAACATAACATTGTTTCACTCTAAGGTGGCGTTCACACCCAACGCACTTTTTCCAGTAAGAACGCTATGGCAAGTGGTCACACTGTAATCAGTCTTGTAGAAAACATCATATTGGAACATCGGTCAGCAGTTCAGAATGAGTGTACAGTATGTATGTGTAAAAGATCAAAAGAAGGCCCACTTGAAGTCCGAAAGCTTCTTGATGAGCGTACACACAATTGCAGTTGTTGATGCCGCTTTGAGACCATCTTGCCACTCTTCTTGCTTTGGACGACACTGCTTACAGGCATGCTCTGAAAAACAATGTAGAAACACAAAAATATTCTTCTTTCAGGTGACATAAATTTATGAATGTGACATACTGTATCCAAAGCGTCTTATGTTGACTATTTGTGAAGTCCCTCGGCGTGACTATACTGTATGTGAAAAGTAAATGCAGTCCATTTTACCATTCCATTTTACATGCTGGATATGGGTTTGTCCACTGAGTTATTAATTTGGAGACTGATCAACAGCGTTTCTATTGCCCTAGGGGATTTGATATTTTCGAGAGCTTCGTGGCTATATAGGAAGTGTCTTATTTGTAAAAACCTAAAATAGTCTGGTTATGTTTAGACAAGTAAAACAATTTGGTTAAGGTGACAGTCCACCAAAAAACAATGCTGATTTATTTGGCTGTAAACAGTTTTGCAGACATTCAGTTAGTTTGACAGTTATTGAGAGTTGATTCTGAGTTCATGTGGAATGTGTGTAATTAGTGCATGTTTACAGTTCTCAGATATGTGTCAGATTACAGTATGTGCAAAAGAAATCAGTAGTTTTTTGGGTGAGTTCTTCTTTAAGGTTAAGGTTAAGGGTTATGGTTTGGGTTAGCAATTAGGTTAGGCTTAAAACAATGAAAATGTTGTACAGTACATTTCACATGGCGTGTGAAAGGTAAAGACAACCCTGTCACTCTTAAGGCCTAAACATGGTCGTCCGTCAGAGCCTTGCCACGTGCTCCCCGTATGACGGCGGGTGGAGCGCCGTCCTACGGGGAGGGGGCGCCGTCGGCTGACGGGGGCTGCTCGAAAATGTGACTCAGCGTTGCCTTGGCTCATCGTCGTAAAGTCGCCTTTCAAAGCATGACGTTAGATTATAACGAGCTAGTTGTGTGGCTTAGCCTTCCCAAATTTTGAGGGTCGTTTTTTAGAATTTAATACATAGAATTGGGAACGTTACATTCAATTTCATTCAGACTGCTGTGCCAATGTTCTTGTGTCAGAGGAAGAAGAAGGTCCTACTGTACCTCTCTCCAGCATGCATGCTCCATCATGTTGGTACTGCAGGTTGAAGTTATAGTAGGAGGAGAAGACTACAGCCAGCCCAAGCACAAAGGCCGTTCAACCAGCACCTGTTTTTCGATGGACATCATCCAGCGTGGGTTTGTCTGTGTTATTGGACCTGGTGTGTGTGTGTGTGGGGGGGGGGGGGGGGGGGGATAACAGAGTAGAAATATATCAGTCTTTTTCAAACTGGAAAAGACTGACACACATATTAGAATTTAATATATAGAATTGGGAACGTTACATGTACATTCAATTTCAAGATGCTGCCGAGTACGGGTGTCGAATCCCACAGTAAGAAAACTGCAATACTGTGATTGCAGAATGCAGATTAACGTAACTTGTGGCTTTATTGCAGGAACTCCCGACTAGACAGACAGTGACACTATACAGTATCAAGGTGAGGTACTCACACAGACTGGGACGTGGCTGGCTGTCGGCTGCTGCGTGCTGTCTTTCGGCGGCTTGCTCTGGCTTCTCTCCGTCTCTGAGACATCAGAGTGAAATCCTGCTCAATCTGCAGACAAGATAGAATACCTGTTAACAAAATTAAAAACAGTTCTGCAGCGCACACGCACTGCTCACGCAGACACTGTGTTCCAGCTGTTAGAATAAGAGCCTAGGGATGCACGATATGGATTTTTAGAGCCGATACGATAACCGATAAATATATTCTTCTTGGCCGATAACCGATACGATATAACCGATAATTATTATATTAAAAAAAATATATATATATATATTTTTAGTTTTTAACCTGTATTTTATGCACACCTGGGGTTAAAAAAGGGTTAGGGTAGATGTATGGATGTAGTGAGCATAGTTCTGACCTAACCAAATCTAACTGACATCACTGTGAACGCAAAACGAAGAAAACTTCTGATATAATATGATTGTTTTAATAAAGTGTATCACTCAATTATAGTCAATACAAAAATAAAGGCTTTTATATAACGGAAAGCCAAGCTGCTTAGTCTGCAGATAAAACACAATGACAAAAGGCATAGTAATTTAGACTTGTCATACTGATCTGTTAAAATTTTGCATGGGTTCCAGTTCTCAGTGAGTTGTAGCCTGGGCCCAATGAATGGGGCAGGCACTATATAAACCATCTGTGTCGTTTCACTTTTTACTGAAAAATGCTGCCACCAGATTAAAGAAAAGAACCCTATGTTGACTGACTGATGCTTTTTATGTAGCCTAATGTGCGCGCGACTGCGCCTTTGTTTTCATTATTGGCTGTTAGATGGCTCTGTCCAGCACTATGGTCCAGCAGCTAACGCTAACTAGCGCGGTTAGCTTAACGTTAGCGAGTGGTTGCGAGTTAAATACACAATCCCTGGATGTTTCATTTCGGGTAAAGGGGTTTCCATTAGTTTCTATAAGTTTATGCCAGCTCTGTGTATTAAGTGCTTTTGCGGGGCTGTTTGATCACAAGCCACAGACTGTAAATGTCACAAGCATTTTGTCTGCCAAGTGGACGAGTCTGCAGGGTAGGCCGCACGACGAGCTAATGCTAACAAAACTCGCTAACAATAACAACAAACATATCCGCTGCATCATCGCCAGCTTTGGTTTAACGTAATGCCAGCTTATTGGTTTCCCCTCCTCTCGGAACCTGTGTGGGACATGGATTGCAAATTACAGTAGCTTGATAATTCTGAAACTGCAGCATACTGGCAGCAGCCATGTTTGCGTCGCAGCTGTGATGTCACGAATGTGCGACAACAAAAGCTCCGCTTCCGAGGCAAAAAATAAAGCAGGATTATTATCGGATAATTTATCGGAAAAAGGCCATTATCGGAATAATAAATAATAACGCAAATGGCCATATTGGCCGATAATTTATCGGTCCGATAATTATCGTGCATCCCTAATAAGAGCTTATATCCGGCTTCTTCAGCTGGGGGGAATGCATTCAAAATATTATGTTTGAATCAATCTGGGAACCGAGAGTCTATTTGTATTTGAAAAAATAGACTCTGGGACAGCCCTACCATTTTAACAGTTACTAGTTAAGATATACAGTATAAACTTGTGCATTATGAGGAGTGTGTCAAATTAACTTCAAGATTCAAGATTAAAGATTTTTATTGTCACTCCATGGTACAAGTATCACGTGTGAAATTCTTGTGCTGTGGACTCCGTTTACGACATAGTACAAATATAACAATGAGTGCAAAAACAATAAGCAATAAGGCAGTATAGTGATAAGACCGTCCGAGACAGTGGCATATTCACTGCACATACAGTAGGTGCACATGACCTGTATAGACTTTTATGTCCATCTGCCGCTAGTAAAACTGTCACCCTACAGTCCTCTGTTTAGACTCAGTCAACCACACGTGCCACTCTGTTCAGAGCAAAACACACGTGTCTTAAAGTCCGCTAGCAATTTAATACTCGTGTTGCACCGACCCACCTGGCGTTAATAACTTACTGTCGATAAACCACTAAAAAGAGGTTTAATTAGTCAGTCCGATGCTAACGTAGCATTAGCATGCTAACGTAGCGCTACGTTAGCATGTTATCAGCCCAGCCCAGCCCTTTGAACAGATGGCTAGCGTTACATGTAGGTAACTGTACCTGTAATGTTGCAAATCAGTTTAACCTGACACATGTTAATCAATAATAATAAACTTACCTGGCATTTGATCCATCAAGTGAAGAAAAGGCCTTCCAGATACGCTACAGAACGCTACTGTATAGGCCGGGAGGAGAAAAATGGCGACCGAATGGAAAATAAAGTGGGCATTAGTTAGTAGTAACATAATTTTGTCTGGAACTCTGCGCTCACTCTATTGCCTGCAGGTAATAATTATGCTCCAAAAGGATTAAATATTACTATTTGAGAGGAAAATAATATTTACTCTGGGAAAAATACCCTCCAGTTTTTCCTGTGTACTGTGTACTAGGCTACTGACGGTGGACTGCTCTGAGAGGCAGGCGAATCACAGGGCGAAGTCAGTCTTTCAGAAAGCTAATCAGACGGTGTGTTTTTGCGCCTCCTGGTGGGTGAAAACAGAAGTGGACTTCCAAGGTGAAAAAAAAATATTCCCACCGCAGCACTGCCGCACCTTGCGCGCAGGACAGTCGCGGGGGAGTGGTCTCAGTTTGGCTGGCTGCATCTGTATGCTCTTGTCTATACTAGACTCTTTGGCTGTGTTCAAGTCAAGATTCTTTTTCGGAAATCGACGCCATTACAGTTTGCCTACTGCCTCAAAAATAATTTATTTGAGAGGGGCAATATCTTTATAAATATCAACAACTAGCCAACGCTGTTGGTCTGTATGGAAACAGAAAATCTGAAAATGGTTGAAAGTTATATCAATTTGGTAATTCAGTGGCGAACTAGAAATTTAATTATTTTTCTGCATGTATCTCTATGGCAGGGTGTCAAATTACGTTATGAGAGCAAAGTGACATGGGCTCGTTACAGCAGCACACCGCACAATAGGAGAAACCCCCCACTCTGGGGTAACACAATGCGAGATTTCTCCACGTCATTCCCTCGTACAACTAGCGATAAACCGTGCAATGAAATCCGTTTTTAATTTGCGTTTTGGGGCTTTTCGTGATTCTTGTTGAAAGTTACAGCACCTATGATTTTTCCTCTCAGGGCGCAGGCAGAGCAGGACAGAGCTCTTCTCCTCCTCGGAGCACACACACACAGACAGAGCCAGTTGCTCTGCTCTGCTGACTTTCATTTCCTGAGAAGTTGGCGTTGCTTGTACACAGTGATGATATTATATTAGCCGATATGTTTAGAGAAGCTTTGTCACGTTGTCACGTCGTAGTATAGCGTTATACCTTACATTCCCGCTAAACTGCGACGAGATTTGTTTGCTGAAATGTCAGACTGTTGAAAGCCCCCGCCTCTCACTGCTGCTGTGTGCTGCTGTTGCTGCGGGTGCATGAGCGAGCAGACTCTCCCGTTTGACTGGCCGAGAGAAAGTGCTTCCAAGTCGGACTGATAGCCGCGGAAATGTCAGACTGTGCACAGAGAGCCCAGCTGCTGCTGCGCGCGCATGAGGTTTTACAGTACGACTCTCTCCCGCCTGCCTGGGCTGGAGACAGTGCTTACAACTCGGACTGATAATATAAACATCATCATTCGAGCTTATCCAGGTAAGATATTAATAAAGTAGTGACACATTCAGCGGGAAACTAACTATAATTAAGACATGTGCCAACTTTGACGACGTTTGGTTCAGTATTTTAAGAGCAAACTTCAATAGGAATAGGCTTGGAGTTCTGAGGAGCCGAAAGGGTACAGGGGGGGTAGGGGAGTAATTATCTTGAAATCCCATAGTCTTTGGGGGCACTGTGACGTCAGTGTGCCCCTAATCTCCCATTCATTTGAGAAAAAAAAAAGCAGTGTTCGACCTTTAGAGGGCGCTTATGCCAGTTATGCTGCTGAAAAATGATACAAATGGTAAAATGGCAACAGTTTGGTGTCAAATGTGGAAATTCTGACCAGAATTCTTCACACATCACCCCCAAAGTCATATATCGCTGCTGTCGTTCCAGGACCTCGAATCTCCAAAACAGACACTTTTCAGGAAGTAAAAAAAACCTGTTTGCTCTTAAACTACTGGACCAAATGTCGTCCAAGTTGGCACATGTCTTAATTATAGTTAGTTTCCCGCTGAATGTGTCATTACTTTATAAATATCTTACCTGGATAAGCTCAAATGATGTTGTTTATATTATCAGTCCGACTTGGAAGCGCTTTCTCACGGCCAGTCAAGCGGGAGAGAGTCGCATACTCATGCACGAGCCCCCAAGCTCCAGGCCGCGGGGGCGCGCGTAGCAGCAGCAGCAGCCCTCCTCGCTCTCATGGCCGAATGGGGGCTTTCGCATGGGGTGAGAAATAGTCTGACATAACGTAACGTTAACGTTACTTTATTCTCGTCAGAAAGCACTCCGATTTGCATGTTAAAACAAGTTTGCAGCCTAGGAATAACTGGAAAACATTTGATTGATATATTAACGTCAGAGGAAGCCAGGATTAGTCAAAACGATATGAGAAATACACAGCGCGTCTGCTGTGTGTCTTTTCCGGGTTTAGTGTCCTGCGTGGGGGGGTACACACGGAGGTAGGGGGGGAATTTCGAGGTTTGACTGACAGATTGAGGGCGAATGGCGTTACGAGATTTACTCACAAGCTCGTTTTAATGCTTTTCCATTGGTTGCATTTGTTAAAAACCACACAGAGACGTGAAGGGTGACCAATGGCATTGATTCATGACAAAAAATAAAAAAGTGAAAAAAGTGACATTCGAGGTCCTGGCCCGACAGCGACGATATATTTGTTAAAAGCTGAAAAAAAGTGTTTAGGAGGTAAGTTCTCCTTTAAGCTCCCCACAAATGCAGATGTTTTTTTTAAATATATATAACCAATTGCAAATTATTACAATTACCAAACAGATAAAAAGTAGATTATTATATTGAAATGTTATTTTAGATTTAGAATGTTAATTTTCTATAAAACACAATACATTTTAATGTAATTCCACAACGTTTATTTTTGGCCCTTGGCCCTCCACCCAGATTGAGTTTTGGCCCTTCATGGGAAAGAATTTGGGCACCCCTGGGCTAGAGCGAGGTGCTCGGCGCAGGCGAATGACGTGCAGCGCACAGGCCTTCTTGAGGCATCCTCTCTGCCCATGGTACGGCATGGTAGGATTGCCTTTTCCCCCGGAGGGTCTGGTGAGACGAAGGAGGAGCCCGGCCTGGAGTCACCCACAGGGCCTTAGACCCTCCATGCCCTGAAGGGTCTTTCAATACTGTTGCAGACGTTGCAGACGTTGCCCGCGAGTAGGAAGTAGTAGGAAGTAGGAAGTAGGAAGGCTGATCCATGAGCGGCTGCTTCTGGGACGCGGGTCGGGCTCTTAACACGTTCACTGCCATTGACGAGATATATCGTCTTACAAAATCCAACGGTTGACTGCCAATGACGAGATATCTCGTCTTAAAAAAAAAAAAAAATTTGGACGGTGGGACGTGGATCAACGCCCCCCCACGTCTCCTATAAAAATATTGGAGCCACCGAACGTGTACAACCCATTCCACCGACCCACTAAGTGGCGACAGTGCTCTCCAGACTAGAAAAAGCAGAGCCAAAACTGCAGGGAAACGCGCGAGGAAACCATTCTCTCATACTGTAAAATGGATTGGCGAAAACGCTTTCGCTTTCGCGCATTATCGCGCTGGGAGCTGGCGGTGGGGGATTGCAAATTTGCATAATAGATTATGGGTGAAACACACTTTGAAACACCAGCAGAAAGCGCAGAATCGCACACAGCTTCATTCCAGCTGAGCTCAACCGAAAACCCAGAAACGAACGAGCCTCATTCTCATACTGTAGGCGAAAACGCTTTCACGCTGGTGCACACGGGCGCACAACGGTGGGGGGTTCCAAAAATAGACTGGGTGGAAAACACACTTTGAAACACGCAGCATAAAGCCTAGAATCACACAAAGCTTCATCAAAGCTCTCAAACCCAAGAAACGAGTGAGCCCCATCCACACTAGCCGACGAGGGGGCGGCCAGGGAGGGAGGCTGCTCACTGCTCAGACAGGCAGTAGAAACTCGCTTATGACAAAACGCTGCTGAAAGCCACCAGACACGCCCATGGAGGGGAGGAGTTTGAAGGAGAGGGCGTTCAGAACTATATTGTCTAGATGTCTGATCTCTCACTGATGCCAAAAATAAATGGTTAAAGTGACTGTTCTGCCTGTGTGATTGAATTTCACAAAACTGCGATTATCTCAGCTTTCAGTCTCAGACGCTGAAACCATGCTGTACTCAACGGCTAATATCTACATAACTACTAACTCTACAAACTAACTATTTTAGACAGAGAAAGCACACATTCTATTAGTACTTTTGTGAACTTTGTGTTCACAAAGTCCAAGCAGAAAATAATCCTCGGCTCTTGTAAAATGAGCCAGAATCCTCAAAAAAAACCTCTGGCAGAAGCTACCTACAGTAAAAAAAAAACGGCTGGCAGTGAATGTGTTAATCGGCCTCGGCTGGGTCTACTGGGCGAGGGTGTATGATGTTGACAGACCCGAAACACCTTACGACCCCAGTTAACATCACTGATGACGCGTCCCAGTGCATGCTGTAGTATGTATATTTTAAACATGTGTACACAAACATGTAGCCTATACATGTGCAAGAGAGAGATAGATTCAACATAGACAGGACAGGAGGGGTAGAGGTGCAGGGGGACTGGTCAAGCCCAGAGGAATCACTGCCAAAGGGGAGGAAAGAAAGGGGATAAAGGCAGTGTGCTGGTAAGCAGACTCTACATTGACAGCAGACATGGATCAGGTGAAAGGACTCTGCTGTGGCTAAGCCTGGCCTCTCTGGCCTTTTCCTCCCTACCTTACCTGGCTGATGGAGCTCAATTGTAAGTATACCTATTTACCTCCATACACTGTTCCTGAGCTTCAGTCTGTTCAGATCTCAATCAAAGTCAACAGAGCTGAAGTGTTGAGCTCTGCCTCCTGATATGCACACCATTGCTGAATTTAGAGTGTATGGGTCAAGCATTGTGCTCATGGGATTTTGAGGATTAAGTAAGAGAGTACACTAAATACTAATGTATTTAGTTAAATATTATTGTATTCAATAATTGTATTTCGTTAAATACTAATGTATTTCGTTTCATCACTCTTACTGGTACTCCTCATACTGTGAAATACAATGACAGTCATACACAGTAGTCTATTGGCTGTCTGTGTTTGTGTTACATAAGTAACGGTAGGTAACTTCACCTTTGAAATCAG
>NC_139643.1:1833057-1989871 GCF_964638095.1 Poromitra crassiceps | reverse complement strand
GACGTCTCATACGCAGTTATCTGTTCATAGAGATTAGCACAAAAGTCGTCTGCACCTAAAACACCTACAAAAAGTATTGATAGATAACTTAATTCTGGCGTCAATCAGACTGTAAACAATGACTGCAGTGCACGGTCCTCTTGGAAGGCTTGTCGCGGACGTCCGTTCTACACCGGAAACATCGACCGTCTGTCCCAGAGTCTTATTAGTCGTATACTGTATACTGCTACTGCTGCATGAACAGTCTACCATAAAAACAACATTTTCTTTTGACTGCCAGCTAATTTTCCAAAAAATCATTATTTCCCTGATGTTACACATCTTACCTCGACTCAAGGGGTCAAAGTTGTAGTTTCTACTGTGTTTGGCTATTTCCCCCTATTACCCCGGTTTTGGCATAGCAATCAATTCCATGCAGTTTACATGAAATGGACAGGAAATTGATCCCTATGCCAAACATGGGGAAATATTAGAAAACTGAATTTTACGGTGCACGCTACTGATTTGAAGCCTTTAGACCAGGATGGATGGATGCTGGACTAAAGCTAATTTGTGTTTTATGGGGAAAATGGCTGGTAGTCGAAAACATTAGCTTTTTTGCTTTTTGGCTCAAAATATTTAAAGTATTATTATTGTTTTTTTAAATATGAAAACCCACTGATGAGGTCACAATGTCTAATTGCCATCAGTGATCTCATTATTGACCAAATCATCTTATGACATCTGATGTCATAGGCTAATGATGTCATAGTGATGTCATAGGTATTGTGACATTCTAAAGGTCCTTACACATCGGGAGCGTTTTTTTCGTGCACGTCAATAAAATTTTCCGAACCGATATCAGTCAATGCAACCGTGCATACCAACGTCGAAGTTTCGCTGAGCGTTATCGTGGCGTTTATTTTTTCGACCCACCGTTGATTTTTCAGAAATTCGCTTCCGACGTGTATCTGTGGCTGTGATTGACAGGTGGGTCAAAACTCGCATCGCAATTTCGTGCCGTATATTCGCATTGCTCTTGATGTGTAAGGACCTTAAGATGGATCCTGCCAATCGTTGACACTAGGCATCTTGCGTGCTAGTGGTGACTTTTGTAAAACACCCCAAAAAATGACCTGCCCATAATATCAGACCCAAATCCAGTTTGCCTTTATGGAAAGGAAAATAATTAACTTTTTGTTTTTTACTGTACAGCACTGTACACTGGCATTTGAGGAGTTACAATTCTGAGTAGGTATGAAATGTTGGTATGAGGTATTAGGGATGAAGTTAACAATGAATAAGAAACAAAGTAATCAAAAATATATAAATATAAATTAACTATGAATATCAAAGCCCATCACATGGACCTTAGTAGGCAAATGAAGATTTTTTTGCAAATGTACAATTCTTGGAAAACTAAAGTAGGTTTTACTTGATAATGTTTTGGAGTGTACGTGGTACAAGTTTCTAATTACTGGGTAATTACAAAGTAGGAGTTACTGGATAAATATCGATTACGGTAAATGATGAGTAAATACCAGGTAATTACCGGGTATTTACCAGGTAATTACCCAGTAAATATTTCTAATTACCAAGTAAATACCTGGTAGTTACCGGGTAAATACCTGGTAGTTACCGGGTAAATACCTGTCCATTGTCGAGTATATACCTGGTAATTACCTTGTAAATATCAGAGTTATTGTCACACTAACATGGTGACATTTAGACAAATTGATGGGTAATAGTGGAGGTTTATAATCTGTAATCTATAATTACTGGGTAATAGTCAGGAAAATATCTAGTATTTACCGGGTATTTACCAGGTAATTACCCAGTAAATATTTCTAATTACCAGGTAAATACCTGGTAGTTACCGGGTAAATACCTGTCCATTGTCGAGTATATACCTGGTAATTACCTTGTAAATATCTGAGTTATTGTCACACTAACATGGTCACATTTAGACAAATTGATGGGTAATAATGGAGGTTTATACAGTCAGATTTAGACAAATTGATGGGTGATAGTGGAGGTTTATAATCTGTAATCTATAATTCCTGGGGAAAATACCAGGTAATTACCAAGTAAATACCTGGTAGTTGTCAGGAAAATATTTAGTAATTACCGGGTAACTACCTGGTATTTACCTGGTAATTACCCAGTAAATACTTCTAATTATGGATAAATACCTGATAATTACCAGACGGTTACCGACATTTGAGAACATTAATACATTAAAAATATGAATCATACAAACAGCCAATGATCATGATTCAAGTGTACAGGAACCATTTCTCATAAACATGAGCCTTCATTTTTTTAAATAAACCTGTAGTCATGGACCCGAGCCGAGCAGTTCCGGTAGGGTGAGCAGATCCGGTACTCACACCTGGTCTACTCAGCTGCTCCTGTTCTCTCCACTCACTTGCTGCTGCTGCCTGGTCTACTCAGATGCTCTTGTTATCTTCACTCGCTTGCTGCTGCCTGGTCTACTCAGCTGTAGAGCCCTGCACGGGCCTCAAATCCAGGCCCTACGTGTTCGGGCCCGAGCCCGATGTGAGCCCTACGGCTTGTCAGAAGTTCAGGCCCGAGCCTGGCCCCACCCCCCTCCCCCTGAACCTTATGTGTTTGATCAATTTCGAATAGCCTAATTTTTCACATGAAGGACCCCTAAACTGACAATGGACCCCCATTTGATTGGATTGGATTTTGTCCTATGGTCCCCCATAACGTTACAATAGCAAGCTTACCTCGTTGGCTTGAATCTGCAAAACAGCTTATTGCCTGAGTCATACACATCATTAGGATACTGCTTTGCACTCAATTTTTTGACGATGGTAAAGGGGGAGCAGCTGGACGCTTCGATACTGGTTTTGTGACGCGACGTACGGTAAACACGCTGGATCGACCCCTGGTACCGTTTCCTCTCCACAAAACGTTCCATTCCGTGAACGGAATGGAACGTGGCTCTTGTGTTGTTTTGGTGTGTCTTCTTCTGTGGCATTTATGGCGTTCAAACAGCGTTTAGGTGCTTTACCACCACCTTCTGTATTCATGGTGTAGTTTCACACACCGAACCGTGATGCCCATACCATGACCTCATGGGACGGGACGAATACACGTACTGTGATACGCCTAGCTTCTAGTGAGTCAGACTAGTCCATCTACCAATCACCATGTCTCCTGCACTGTTGTGATTTGTCCGTCTACCACTCACCGGGTCTCCTGCATCATTGTGATTGGTCTGTCTACCACTCACCGGGTCTCCTGCATCATTGTGATTGGTCTGTCTACCACTCACCGTGTCTCCTATATCATTGTGATTGTTCATCGCCTCGATCTTCCTCTTCCTACTGGGTGGGGGCTGAGGTTCCTCTGCTACCACTTCCTCCGTCACCGTGTTGGCCGGCACTGCCAGCACTACAAACAACAAAACAACATATTATCACTCAATATAGAGAACCATTAGCTGGTGGTGTAAGTTAAAATATATGTAGCTAAAGCCAAGCAAAAGTGTGTGCATGTACATGTATTAGGGTGAGGATGTCTATGTGTGAGTCTCTATGCAGGGTTGCCACTCTTTTGTAATGATAGATTTCAAGCACTTTTCAAGGACAAATTATTTCAAAATCACGGGCCAATAATTCACAGAGATGTTCACATAAACCGGTCTCATAAGTCCTCTAATGCAAATGTGTTTCCAGTCATGCTTACACATCAGAATGAATCATTAACACTTCACATAAACTCAAAGCAATCTTTACCAGCAATGGCCTAGCGCAGCGTGGAGAGTGATACTGTATATCGGCCGTATCAGTTTTCCACTACGGGGGGACCAGTATACAAAGTCTATTTCTTGGAAAAATGTGGTTTTGCATTTTTTACAATAGTACAAAATATATTATTTGAACTATCCATTCCTTATAAAATGAAGACGTTTTGGGATCATTAACACATTGAGTGCCAGCGACGCCATATGGCGTCATTAGAAATTTACCGTAGGCTGCCAGCGACGCCAAATGGCGTCAGTAACTCGAAATTGTTTTTTTGACGGGGGGGTGTCGATCTATGCCTCTTACATCGCCTCTTACAATATGATAGCTATTGAATGTGTCTAACCTATTTTACAGAACCCTTAGGTGGCGACAGCGCACTCCAGATGAGAGAAAGTGGAGTAAAACCATAGAGTAAAACACACAGAAGAAGTCGTTTGGGAAGAGGAAATCGCATCGCATCCGTCCGTATGCAGCTGCTTCATTGAAGCATAACGTAGCTGTGCCCCTGCAGCAGCCAATCTGCTGTCACAATTGAGCACCTCGTGTCCGCTGCAACAGTCCATTCGCATGATCAGCCGTGGAGTTCTCAACTGGAAGCATGATGACATACACGCGGGTGTAAAAATGCTGGACTAGCGGACTTTTCACTGCTGAGCAGCACACGCAGAGCAAACGCACTCAGCAGAGCTGAGCAGAGCAGAGAGATACTCCTCCCACAACGGGGGGGGGAGGAGGAGGGGGGGAGGTGGGGCACGCAGGACACTACAGCAGACAACAGACCCAGGCAGCTGCAGCATTACATCAGAAAATATTAGCAATGAGTCAATGATGTGCTTGAAATGCTTCCTTTCACAAAAGGGTCATTATCTCAGCTCGTAGAAAAAAAGGGCTGTTTTTGGTCTAATCAAGCTATCTTCTCCGGCTCATAACTAAAGAACGGAAAATGGGATCAATAAACTTTTTTTTGCAGGTGATAGAAGAGAGTCTCATCGTTATTTGTGCGTGTTCAGTGTTTACATAGTAATTATTAAAGAAATGATATGACTGTTTTAAAATGCATTGCGGCCTATGTGGCACAGTACAGCACCTTTTGCCCAAGGGCCGTGGCACTCAAAGTGTTAAATGTGTTAATCTTGTAAAATAAAAGTCGAGTTGTTTTCTTGAAGGAGACTACCTCAAACAAAAGGCTCAGTCTTGGATTTGCATAGCAGTATCGATTGGCTGCTCGGGTATCGGCCGGCCTTTGTTTGGGTATCCGCCAATCACACACACGGATAGGACGCGCATCCGCATAAATATTCAGTAGCCACAGCAGCTGATTCAGAACAGCTGAGCAACATGGACAAGCAGGGAAGCATGAGGAAGAATTACGCTGCGGTGGCTGCACTACTGAACAAATTCCCTCCAGGCGGAATGGACAGTGAAGAATTAATGAATTCCTTCATCCTGGATTACATGACAGGCGACACACAGGAGTTGGATTCTTTGCAGGATGATGACGACGACGAAGAATATACAGAGGACGTGGTCAGTGTCACAGACGCAGCCGAGGAGGACAGAGGCAGTGCAGTCATTGAAAGCGTGGAGATTTTAACATCAGTTGAACCTGTAACAGTGGACAGTGATTATGAAAAAGAAATGGATAATATACGAAAATTTGATTGCAAACGCCAGACCAGACGAAAAGATAATTCTATTCATCAGCCAATCTCCTGCAGTAAGAAACTTTGTGACAATGACATTTACAACACGAAGCTGGATTACTCTGCTATGTCGCCAGAATGTAGAGACATTGCTGTTATGGCTGTGTATCACGCTTTGACAAATGATTCTGACATGACTCAATCCACAAAGCAAGTAAATAAGTGACAGTTCAACCGAACCCAATACATGATGAAAGTAACTGTGGTTTGCCGTGAGACATTCTGCTTTGTGTTTGGGTGAGTTTCATATCTATCTAACAACTCGTGTCTGTGTTTGTGTGTGTCTGTCTGACTGTCTGCCCATGTTTATCGCACAAAGGAATTGTACTGCAAGATAAGCGTTTAGAGCCGCCATGTTGGGCATTGTTCGCTTTCAGGCCAAAATGGCAGCAACGTGTGTGTGCAGACGTACAGAGCCGCCATGTTGGGCCGTCTTTGTTTGTTTTTCGCACCAAAATGTCGTTTGCGCTATTGTCTTACAGCACTGAATTGTCGACTCTTGCATTCAATACTCTATGTAAGCTGATAGTTAAGTGTTGTTGCTAGTGTTATTCTTCCCTTGCAAGCAAACAGACAGATGATGTATTTTGTCTTGATTCTTATTTTTGTTTCTACAGCATCTGTACAAAGATGCTATGGAACAGCTTGGTAAGTTTTTATTATTATTCAAACTTTCTCACACACACACACACACACACACACACACAATTTAACCATTAGGCTATTCTATGTGATCTCTTTTTGATAAGTAAACTACAGTGATGCTAATAAATCCGATGCTCATAAAAACATTGTCTTTGCAGGGCAGCGGTGAGTGCAGCTTCACAAGGCTGTGGAAGTCACTGGTCCCTCACCAAGCACCAAACCAAGAACAGATCTGTGCTGGCAGTGCAAACAAAACAACGACCGAAGGATTAGAAGCATCAAAAAGCCAGATGAGGTGAAATCATACAGTTTCAAAAAGCAGCAAGACCACCTCGCCTCTGTTGCAAGGGAGCGCTCACTTTACCAGCAGATGACTGCAGCCTGTAAAAAGACCTGTGAGGAGTTGGAGCTGTCATTAGGCAAGACAAGCAAGCAAGACGATCACCATGCACTATAGTTTTGATTTTGCACAAGAGGTGAGAATACATTTTTATCTTATCACACCGCTCTCTCTCTCTCTCTCTCTCTCACACACACACACAGATTACAGTTTGTATTTCATCTTTTTCCTATCTCTCCGTCTCTCACGTGCACTTCCCTTCTGACCCTTAACTCATTCACCGCCAAAGACGTCTTTGACGTCTTATCAGAAATAGCCATCCACGCCAAAGACGTGTTTGACGTGTTTTTGTTTTTATTGGTGCAGCGCCTGCAGCAAACACTTGCCCAGCCTGTGACACAGACACAGGTCCCTGCCTTCAAAGGGTAGCCGACAGCACGCGATCAAACACATACCGCAGCTGTTGTTTTGAAATTGAGCAAGAGGAAAAGCAGAGAACGGATAACGCTTCCTTGTGCAGACAGGAGAAACGCCATTGAAACGCCATTGAAACGCCCTCGGCGCGCTGCACGAGCTGGAGTCGCCTTCCTCTGTGCCAGCCAGGAGAAAACGGGAGAAAGTAATCAAGAGATGTGTTTGATCATCGGAGGAATGAGGAAATGATCGATCAGTTTGCGAGGGCGGTGAGGACGTGTTGAATAGCCGAGGGGAAAACGGGAACGATCAAATAGCAGAGTTGATATGACAGGGAGACATGGACCAGAACAAATCAAAAATAAACACAGGAACAGCTAGGCAGCAGCGGGCAGAAGGCACTCACAGCAGCCCGCTGTCCTTCTCAAGAGCTCTTCAGTTGGTTCATGAAATCGCTGGGCTGCGTGCCCTCCAGTGTTGCTCCTGGCCAATCCCAGCGCCACAGGGCGTGGTTATTGCTTATCCTATGTTGGGTTAGAAATCTAAAAGGGGGATCGTGTGTGTGTGTGTGTGTGTGTGTGTGTGTGTGTCTGTCTGTCTGTCTGTCTGTCTGTCGGTGTGTCTGTCTGTCTGTCTGTCTGTCTGTCTGCACACTCACACCGAGTAAACTGTATTGTTGAATGTAAAAAAAAAGCACTTCATGTGTGTATATATATATATATATATATATATTTTTTGTCATTTGTGTCCTAACGAATAATATTTACATGTCTGATGTCAATACAGTTCAAAATAAAAGAATTGAGAGTGAGTTATGCCTGAGATTGTGCCCTTTTACAAAAATGCTTTTTTCTCCCTTTTCTCTTCCCAGACAGGCTTTTTTGGTGAACATGGGGTGTATAAAAAGGGTTATAAGTAGAGTACAGAACATGCTAAAAGCTAACTTTCTTTTTGGGGGTGAAAGTAGAGACTTAGATCTTCATTTCGAGGTATTGGACATCACTGTAGTCCTAGTACAGAATTTACTGTGGGTCTTGAAAGATGACCAAACATTATGGAAATACTTGGCCTGTGCCAAAAATGCCAGTCAGATATTGGCAGTGAATGAGTTAACAGCCTGGCCCTGTCTATTTTCTGACTCCACGCAAGTGTGGCCTTTTTGGTGTCCACTGTGAAGGGATGCCTAAGCAAGTGAATTACCTGATTGATGAGGGCATGGCATCAGGCAAGGGAAGCAATGCAGTCATCAATTACCTGCATAATTTTTTCAATAACTATGGAGTTGGAGAAACAGACGTGGACCTTCACTGTGACAACTGCAGTGGCTAAAACAATTTTGTGCTATGGTACTGTGCCTGGCGGACAATGCACAAACTCCACTTCAAGCTGAGCCTCCACTTCCTGATTGTAGGCCACACCAAGTTTGGTGCTTTGGACTGGTCAAGCAGTGTTTCAGGAAGCGCAATAATTGTTTCAATAATAACTCGAAGGTGTCGTGGGTAGAGATTGAAAAACAAATGGTGTCGCCACTTCTACTTAAAGCAGCTACGAGCAACTTTTTTGATTGTTATTAAACAGTATAATTACAATATTGATGCATCACATCTTACCTATAATAGTAGCTGAGACCAAAGCCGTGTGAATCGGAGAGTGCTCCCTTAGATGATTATTAAGTCTGTGTCTGCCTAAACTCGCGTCAACAGGGGGCTCTCTCTCTCTCTCTCCTTACCGCCGGACCGGCTAAACCCGGAAGTGAAAACCGGAAGTGAAACGCAGGTGCCTGCCTTCACCCGTTCGCGCTGCCTAGCAACATAGCATAAACAATGTGAACGCCACGCATACTCTCGCGAACATCTCTCGTTATATTCTAACGGGTTTTTGGAAGTTATTTTGTGGTTATGGCCGAAGTGGCTGCTGCAAACCGTTTCATTTCACTTCCTGATCTTCCCTGGCCACAGACAGACTAACACTGGCCGATTCAATCGGGCTTCAAGCGAGACTACTCTGCGTTGGTCTTGTCTACTATTAGAGGTAAATTGGAATTTATCAGGAATAACCACTTGAACATTGGGGAGAAATCTATTTCCCACAGTGGCAAAATCAAGGGATTCATACCTTACCGGATGTTATGAATGATGAAGGATTAAAGTCCTTCCTAGAGTTAAAAAGAGATTTTAATTTGTCTGGTTCATCTTTTTTTTCTATTTGCAACTCCGGACGGCTATGCACACTTATGGTGTGCCATGGAATCAGCCTCTCAAAATGCACCCAATGGTGGAAATGCTTAAAACGAAAGTTACGTATGTAACTACGGTTCTATGAATCCCGAATGACCGCCAGAGGCGGTGCTTAAGCACTGAATATTCCCCTTCGCGCATGCGCAGTTCGAGTATTGTATACCAACAATGTCACCTGTGACCCCCTGGATGACCGGACCGAGGTTATATCTTCCGGTGTCATCAGGGATCATTTCCTACAGAAACTTCTCGCGAGCACACGAGGATTCTGAGTGACAGAGCGCTCTGGCGGTCATTCGGGATTCATAGAACCGTAGTTACATACGTAACTTTCGTTCTATTTCATCCCTGCTGACCGCCAGAGGCGGTGCTTAAGCACTGAATGACTTATACCAGCAAAGTCACGAGGAATCCTGAGTACCCACCTCAATGAGTAGAATCAGAGGATTCTGGCACCAGGACCACGCCCAGTGGATGGGGAGTGGCAACATTCACCCGGTAGAACCTGGAGAAAGTGTCTGGTGATGCCCATGAGGCAGCAGCACATATGTCCCCCAGGAATACCCCTCTCAGGGCAGCCCATGATGTGGAGACACTCCTGGTAGAATGGCCCCTCACGCCGGATGGCAGGAGGCGGTTACTCGCCCCATAGGCATAGCTGATAGCGTCCACAATCCAGTGGGACAAACGCTGTTTGGAGAGAGCGCAACCTTTGTTAGTGCCACCATAACAGAGGAAGAGCTGTTCTGACTGTCGAATGCACATGGTAGCTGTAATATAGGCTCTCAGGGCCCGCACTGGGCACAGCAGTTCCCGCTTGTCCCCCTTCTCTCCTGGTGGGGGGTCAAATCGTGCAAGCCGTATTGGCTGGTTGAGGTGTGAGTGCGACAGCACCTTAGGGAGGAATGCTGTGTTTGGCCACAGAGTGACCCCCGAGCCATCTGAGTTCCACCTCAGACATGAGACACTGACAGACAGGGCGTGCAGCTCACTGACCCGCTTTGCTGAGGTAATGGCCAGGAGGAATGCAGTCTTGCATGACACCCACTTTAGCTCCGCCTGTGCCAAGGGCTCAAAGGGAGGCCTGCATAGAGCATCCAGCACCAGGGGAAGATCCCATGCTGGGATTCTCGGGGCTCTTAGAGGATGCAACCTCTGAGCCCCCTTCAGGAAGAGGGACACCAGACTGTGGCTCCCCACTGTGCCATTGTCGACTCTGGCATGTCGACACGATATTGCCGCTACGTACACCTTCAGAGTAGCAGGAGCCCGGCCTTTGTCCAGGAGGGACTGCAGGAACTCAAGGATAGTAGGCACAGAACAATGTACTGGGTCCTCGCTCCGACCCATACACCAGTTGTAAAACAGCTTCCATCTGTTGTCGTACTGCAGACGAGTGGATGGCGCCCTTGCATTCATTATAGTATGCCTGACAGGGTCTACACAGCTGCTGAGTAGTGGTTCGGGCCCTCCAGCAGCCAAACGCACAGCTGGAGGCGTTGGGGATTGGGATGCCAGATCTGACCTTCCAGTTGGGACAGGAGATCTCTCCTGTCGGGGAGGCGCCATGGAGCGCTGCGACAGAGTCTGTGCAGCAAAGGGAACCATGTCCTCCCTGGCCAGAAGGGGACCACCAACAGAATCCTGTGCCCCTCCTGAAGAACTCTCTGAAGTACTAGCCGAATCAGAGGAAGCGGTGGGAAGGCATATAGAAGACCCTCTGGCCAAGGATGAGCCAGTGCATCCTGGCCCAGAGGGCTGGTTGTCTCCGCTAAGGAGAACCATAGAGGGCAGTGAGTCGACACCTCTGAGGCGAAGAGGTCCACCTCTGCTCTGCCGAAGTGGCTCCAGACTGTGTGCACCACCTCTGGGTTGAGGCACCACTCCCCTGATGGAGGCTTTTGACGGGAGAGGAAGTCTGCCAAGTGGTTCTGCTCTCCCGGTAGATATATTGCCCGTAGGCTGATCAGGCGGGGGGCCGCCCATGTCAGGAGGTCCCTTGACACTTGCAGCAGCCGTGCAGACTTGGTTCCCCCCTGATGGTTTATATGATAGACGGTCGAGGTGTTGTCTGACCGAATGAGGACGTGCCTGCCTCTCAGGTATGGCAGGAATTTCTTGAGAGCTAGGTGCACTGCTCGCAGCTCCAGCACATTGATGTGTCCGGCGCGGTCTTCCCCAGACCACTGCCCGCGAGCCGTCCTGCTCTGCCACACTGCACCCCATCCTGCGGGGCAGGCATCTGTGGTGACAGTCTCCCTGCGGGACGGGATGGAGCCCATAGGGACCCCTCTTGCCATATAGGCCCCGTCCCTCCACGGGGCTAGGGCGATGAGACACTGCTGTGCCACTCTGACCTTTCTGTGTCTGTGCCGCTTGGCGTCCAAGCGGAAGCCGTTCAGCCACCTCTGCAGGGGGCGCAGCGACAGCAAGCCCAGCGGAACAACAGCTGCGATGGATGTCAGTTTGCCCAAGAGCCGAAGAAACGTGACGTAGGGCAACAGTCTTCCCCTTTGGAACCAGGTTAGAAGGCGTAGGATGTCGTCCACACGGTGTGGGGACGGACAGGCTGTCATAGTAACAGTGTTTAATGCTAACCCAATAAAGGTTGTGGTCTGAGATGGTTCTAGACAACTCTTTTCCATATTTACCTTGAGTCCTAGGTGGGACACGTGGGACAGGAGGCACCCTGTATCTTGGGCCACTTGAGCTCGGGATGGTGCGCAGACCAGCCAGTCGTCTAGGTACGGAAGGACCTTCATGCCCTGAGACTGCAGAGGTGCAAGCGCCGCTGCCACACATCTCGTGAACACCCGTGGGGAGAGAGAGAGCCCGAACGGCAGCACCCTGAACTGCCAGTGGTGGCCTCGATAGGCAAAACGCAGAAACTGCCGGTGTTGATGGGCAATGGGGACATGAAAATAAGCGTCTTTCAGGTCTATGGATGTGAACCACTCTCCACGGGCTACAGTTCGCAGAACGTCTGCCGTGGTCAACATATGGAAGGGCATGACCTTCATGAACTTGTTGAGTTCCCTCAGGTCCAAGACTGGACGAAACCCGCCAGTCTTTTTCGGCACGAGGAAGTATGTCGAGTAGAACCCCCTGGGGTGCGACAGAGGGTCTACAGCCTCGATGGCGCCCTTGGCCAGGAGGGCAGCCAACTCCTGGTCTAAGGCTATGGCTTTCACCGGGTCGTTTATGATGGTAATTTTGACCCGGCTGGATGTTGGGGGCCGGCGTCGGAATTGAAGCTTGTACCCGTGGGTTAAGGTGGCAACCACCCACGGGTCTGAAGCATGAGCAGCCCAGTACCTGAGCTGCTGATGGAAAAAATATCCGACAGCCGGCCCCGCGGCTTCAATGTCCGCCCCGCCGGCCCCTAGGGGCCCTGAAGGGGGGACGGACAGGATCCGGGGCCCGAGGCCGATTGGAGGGCCGAAAGTCACGGCCCCGCCTCTGCGTGTACTGCTGAGGTTCACGACGGCTACTGATGTGCTCTGGTGGTGGAAAGCGGGCTCGGGGAGCAGCCGAGGGGCCCCTGGGCCTGGTGGGCGGAGGCATACGGCGAAGACCTGCCAGCTGCTGCCTGGTCTGCCCAGCCTGGATGGTTCGTTCCAGCGCTTCCTGTGCCGCTGACCCGAACATCTCTCCTGGCTCCACTGGGAGGCTACGGAGAGTCCTCCTCGACGCCTCAGTCAAATTAGACTGTGAAAGCCAGACTTGGCGACGAGTTTGGACCAGGATGGACATCATCCGTCCAATTTCCCTGGACATAAGGCCGAACGCCTCCAGTGACGCATCACAGAAGGCCACGGAGTCAGCATTCACATTGCCCTCCTGTAGTGAAGCAGAGAGGGCGAGCATGAGGTGTGACAGGGAGTTGCCTATACGACCGGCCCGAGCTCCCGCCCCATAAGCCCTTGTGAGAAGGTCGTCAGTCATCCGACACTGGGGTCGGGGGCACCTAGCATCCCTTCGCAGAGCCTCATCGGGGGAAACAATGAGGGATGCGATGGCAGGCTCCATAGCTGGCATGTGATCCAGGCCAACTCTTGCCGTGTCGTGCATGGCTGCCAGGGTTCGACCATCAGCAGAGAGACGGGAGCAAGCTCCAGTGTCCCTCCAACAGGCCTGCAACTCCCTTATGTAGTCCACTGAGTGAGGGACCTCAAAGGCAGTGGAGGCTGGCCTGCGCCTGAAGAAGGCGCTTGCGGGAGCCGATTCCGCCTGCTGCGGTATCTCCATGCGTAGGTGATCTAGCGCCCTGCGCATGACCGTACGCATGGGGCGGTCCTCCGTCTCAGTCAGCGAACTGTGAGCGGAGGAATGGGAGCCCGGCCCTGAGGCCCGGGAGACCCCATCCAATGAGTCTTCCCCATAATCACGAAAGTGAGTCGCAGAAGCTGCCAGGGAGAGTGTATCCTCCTCTGGGGCAAGCGCCGGCTCTGAAGGGACACCAGGCTGGTGAGCCATGAGCATGGACCTCATCTGGGCCAGCTCAGCGGACAGCTGCTCCACCTTTGATGACAGCCCACTGCGGTCAGACTTCGTCTTTTTCTTGGAGGGTCCACCCGCAGCGGCCTCAGCCAGACGCTTAGAGCTCCTACGTTGGAGCGGAGACACTTGGCCCGATGGGGGGATGTCACCTTCGCCCATTGGGTGTTCCAGCTCTGCCAGTCTGACAGCCCTAACTGCCCTAGGCATGTAGCTGCAGTTCATGCATGGGTTGTCCGACAGTGCCTCCCTCAGGTGCACAGGACCAAGGCACGCGGGGCAGAGATCATGGCCATCCTCTGGCTGCAGAGGAGCCTCACAGGATGTGCAATAATGTGCATTATCCATCATGGTGGCACCAGTTAGGAACACCACCACACCGGCTAATGCACACCCTTCACAGTTAGCCCAGAGCGCGGACGCAACTGGTCCCTACTGTAGATGCTGTATGCTGGGGGGAGGGAGCGCGTACGCTGCCTATACCAGCAGGCAGCAGAGGCTTACTTCTACACAGTATATATATATACACACAATGTAATTAATTAATATATATTAATTAATATTACTGTAACTATCAGTGGTTAGTCACCAAACAAAACAACATCTAAACTCATTCAAAATGACAACACTACTCACAGCGCTGACGCTATAACGTTAGTGAACAGAATGAGACCATATACTGGGGGGAGGGAGCGCGTACGCTGCCTACACCAGCAGAGGCTATTTCTTTTTTCTTTTTTTTTTTTTCTTTTAACCACTCTTACAACGAAAAAAAACTCTAATCATAGAGCTGAAGCTATAACGTTAATGAACAAAATGAGGCCATATGCTGGGAAGAGGGAGCGCGCACGCAGCCTTCCCCAACAGAGGTTTATTCAAGTTACATAACAATAACGATAACTAATAACAACCGGGAAGCGCTAACGCAACCCCCACACTTGTAATGCCGGGAGGAGGCTGCGCAACGCAACACTCACCGGCAAGTCTGCAGCAGTAGGTATCGTTGAAGATACAGCTTTGCAAACAATTATGAAGTCACCTCACCTTGTCCGGAGAGGGAAGTGGAAAACACTGCCTTACCGGCGAAAGAACGCCGCAGCGTCCACCTGAACAAAAAATAACTCCTCTCATACGAGGAAGATATTTCCGTCGCAGCTCCTGGAGGGCGAACGTTCGCTGCTCCGACCAACAACGGCCGCGGAACTACTAGCAACGGAATGTACGTTTTAATATGAAGTATCTCGTAATGCTTTCAAAAGCACTCTGCGCGCGAGAAGTTGAAAAGGAAATGATCCCTGATGACACCGGAAGATATAACCTCGGTCCGGTCATCCAGGGGGTCACAGGTGACATTGTTGGTATACAATACTCGAACTGCGCATGCGCGAAGGGGAATATTCAGTGCTTAAGCACCGCCTCTGGCGGTCAGCAGGGATGAAATAGAACTCCCCATCCTTGGGTGAGTTTTGTGTCATATGTATATAAAAAGATGCAACACAATACTCAAAGTTATATAGGAGTGCTGAAGGAGTGCGTGCCCGTCCGCATGTCCTCGAGCACCCACCACCCGGGTGGGGTCGTCAAAAGGGCCTTTCTGTGTGGAGTTTGCATGTTCTCCCCGTGCCTCCCGGGGGCTTCCTTCATATAGGAACCCCCTTCACCAAAACATGCAATATCCTGGTCGCTGAAGTGGTGCCTCCTCTGGTCGTTAACACTTTGAGTGCCACGGCCCTTGGGCAAAAGGTGCTGTACTGTGCCACATAGGCCGCAATGCATTTTAATATAGCCATATCATTTTTTGTGTTCCTCTTATATGGACAACCAATAGCCTCAATGAAACTTTGAACCCTTCTGTTTCATTTAAAAAAAAACTGTGTTTATAAACCGTTCCATTTTGGAAATACACCCCTCTGAAAAAGAGTGTTTTCGACCGAAAAGAGCATGCTGAAATTAGTTTCTGAGATAATCACATCTTTATGTTAGAAAGGCGACAGAATGAATTCTGCTTTGAGTTGAACAAACATCGAGCCTGCTGCTGCATGGGTGTGTGTGTACTGTCAATGGTTGTATGCTGTTAGTGCCCTGCGTGCCCCACCCCCCTCCTCCTCCTCCTCCGTGGTGGGAGGAGTCGAGTGTCTCTGCTCTGCTGCGGTTTGCTCTGAACTGAAAAGTCCGCTGCCTGCACCCCCCGCTTTTTTACAGCGTGTCCTCGGCTCCCAGCTGAGAATAATGTCACTTTTCATAAAGACGCTGGTGTCGCCATGTCGGCAACTAAATCATATGGATGGACTATTGCAGCGGACACGGATGGGGCTCAATTGTGGCAGCAGATGACTGCTGTTCACAGGCACAGCTAACGACGTTATGCTTCAAGCATATCAATGGCGATTTCCGTTTCCTCATGACTTCTTCTGTCTTTTCTCCTGGCCTTTGTCTAATCGGGAGGGCACTGTCGCCACCTAAGGGTTCTGTAAAATAGGTTAGACACATTCAATAGCTCCCATATTGTAAGAGGCGATGTAAGAGGCTTAGATCGACATTCCCCCGTCAAAATATGAATTTGGAGTTATTGACGCCATTTGGCGTCGCTGGCAGTCTACGGTAAATTTCTCTTGACGCCATATGGCGTCGCTGGCACTCAATGTGTTAAGGGCGCCTGTTCAGAGGGAGGGGAACTGGTTGGAATAGCGTGAACCTCCCACGTGCTATGTCCTACCGGTGAAGCTTCCTCTGTCAGGTGAAAAGAAGCGGCTGGCTAAAGCCTTTGGCATAGTCTTTGCGCCCAGCCAAGCGCATAGGGCGCGCGGCGATTTTGACGTCATCGCACAGGGCGTGTCGGGGGGCGAGGCCTGAGCGCAGCGCGGCACGTCCATGGAGATTTTTCTATCAGCGCGTCGGGTTTTGCTGCCTGTGCCTGTGAGATCTCCGTGGTAGGCTATCAGCGGATATCTGCTGTGATTGAGTCATCACCGTCCTCATCGTCGTAAAGTCGCCTTCGAAGCATGACGTTCGATTATAACGAACTAGTTGTATGGCTTAGCCTTCCCAAATGTTGAGGGTCGTTTTTTAGAATTTAATACATAGAATTGGGAATGTTACATTCAATTTCATTCAGACTGCCTGGCACTAATCGCCGCCATTTTCCCCTGGAGCTTCCACAGGAGGAGGGGGGTGGGAGGAGCGAGCTGCGCACAGACTATGTTCTGTCCCGTGCAGAGTGCGTGCGCCCTCCACGGAGCCCCGCCTCCAGCGCGTGCGCGAAGAGTATGCCAGACACTTAACTGCCCATGTCTCGGAGGAAGCATGGAGCCAGTTTCGGCTCTCCCCAGATCGGGAAAGAGGGTGGAGTAGCAACCAGGATAAATAAATTAAATTAGCACTAATGGGGGATAAAAAATGGGATAAAAAAAATCGAGGGGGGGGGGGGGGTTATATAGGAATTGTTAAAGTCTGGAATATTGATTTGAAAGATTATGGACTGATAATAGACTGGAAAAGAGTATGGAGGAACATTTCTGCTACTTCTCGCAATTATAATAATCAACTGGTACATTATAAAATTATTCATAGATTCTATCTATCACCTAGAAAGTGTTGCCAATTACAGATAACTACCACCCCTTTTTGCTTGCTATGTCCACAAAAGTCAATTGGCACCGACATCCATATGTTTTGGGAATGCTCAGGTGTAAGATCATTTTGGGTACAGATTGCACTGATTTTATCAGATATCATTGGCTCTAAAATACCCTGTTTACCCAATGTTATGTTGTTAAATGATGATTCCTCCCTCAATATGTCTGGTAAAACCAAAAAAAAAAATGTCTCTGGCCTTACAGCTGCAAAAAAGATTCTGGTAATGAGATGGAAACCACCCCATGTCCTTAAAGTGAAATGTGGATGTCTTAATTTCATAGTACTCTTGTTTTAGAAGCATCCATAGCAAGGGTAAATGGTGCAAAAAGGGAAACAATTTAAGCTCTTACAAATGCAATCACATTAGTAAAATGATATAGCCTAGGTCGAGTGGTGTAAAGTGTATCATATTGTATAGCGTGCTTGCATGCATGCGCATATCTGCACTGTATATGTGATTGAATGTATGCTTTTTTATATGTTTTGGTGTCCAATCCATATCGTGCATCCCTAGTGGCAACCCTCTATATAAAGTGTGTGACTGCATGTATGTGTGTGCGTGTCTCTCACTCTGCTGTCCGTGCTGCATGGTAACAAAGAAGGGCTGTCCCATGCCCCCTGCTGTCTGCAGATTTCCATGTTGATCTGTTACTATGGTGATGACCCTCTGCCCTCCAGCCTCGTTCACCACCGTTGCATGCTGGATGTTGGAGTCCAGAGCGCTCGCTGCTATGGCCTCCTCTGACTCACCTGCAAACACACACAATGAGAAAGATACATTATGCAGACGTCACTCCACTAATTCATACAAGCCCATATACAAGCTGCCATGATCGCATTCCCAACTAGAAAAGTGCAATTGGTGGAGTGCAGATCTCCGACAGGCTCCACTATGCCTAACCACCGCAGATTGAAGCTGATAACCGTATCACAGCATGCAAACCAGCGGAGTGGAGTGGAACGACTGGATGTTCCTTCGCTCCATTCTCCTCTAAGAGTTCACCTCTACTTCTCTCGGTGCGATTTGTCACTACCGTTTTGTTGGTGAAGACTCTCCTCATCATCTGTGCTGCTTCTGGGGGGAGTTTAGACAATACCTCTTCTTGCTCTTCAGTAAACCTTCCTGCTTTTCTACTGCCGCTGCTAGGCTTCTCTCTCTCATTCTCATCTCCCTTTCTGGTCTGTCTGTTGGGACAGAGAAGGTAGTGATGATCCGAGGATGCCCCCTTCTGGCAGCCTTTCTTGTTGCAGAGAAATCTATCGCTGCATTCTCCATCGGCGCCATGCGACTCCAAACACAGCCGGCAGGCTTTTGACCTTTTCTCTCGTGTAAGCAAACCTCCTTTCTGGTTTCCTCTGGTCCTTCAAGCCGGGTTTCTCAGATGTATCTGCGATTGTCAGTCGCTCCAACTCTTCGAGTACTCCCTCCTCCTCCTTCAGGAACTTCAGAAGAGCATCAAAGTGGTTCTCTGGCTTGACGTCGTTCTCAGGTTTCGCTTTGAAGTGGATCCAGTGGTCTTTCAAGTTGTCTGGCAGCTTACTCTCTATCGTCTCGGTCACCATTGGATTCTTGATAGCACCGACATTGTCGAGATCTATAAGATCCGCTAGAGCCTTTTCGACGGTCTGGATGAGATCGATCACTCTCCTATACTGGCGTCCCTTTACTGGGGGGATCTTTTGTAGTTCCGCTACAATTTGGCTGGTGATCACGTTCTTGTTTCCGAAGCGGTTTTCTAGTACTCTGAACACGTCTTCAGCTTTACTGTAGCTCGCCAACCTGAGATCCTTGACGATCTTTTCCTCAAGACTATCCAAGAGCTGGAATTTCCTGACCTCTGGAGAACCAGAGGGCTCCCCTCGTCTCTGGAGGCTCTCCCAGTCTTTCTTCCAGCGGTGAAACTCCCGCATGCTGCCACCAAATTTAGGAAGACACGTTGGCTTGAGCCTCACCTTTGGAACTGTTCCCGAAGCCACGCCTCCTCTCTCCGCGCTCGTTCCAGCAGCAGTGCGCGCCTCCCCCACAGCCTTTTGTTGGATTCTGACGAGCTCAGCGCATGCCTCAGACTCCGCTTGCTGCGCCATGAGGAGTCTTCCCTCAGCCTCAACGCGCCGGGCACGTTATTCTTCTTCAGCCTTTAAGCGCTGGGCGCGCTCCTCTTCTTCAGCTTTTGCGCGTTCTTCGTCCGCTGCCTTGCGAGCTTTCCCGAAGGCGGCCACTCGAGCTTATTTTTTGAAGACTTTATTTTTTGCATCTTCTCCTCTACTTCATCCACAGCAGCTACAGGAGCCCATTCTCTCCAGCCTGAAAGCTCTCCTTCCGCTTCTGTGATGAGCCTCTCCAAGAGGGCCAGCTGTCTTGTGTGGGCGCTGTGGTCCATTTGGTCCAGCGAGGCTGCTCCTGTTTCCTCAATAGTTCGCTTGGCCTCTCCGAGTGTGAACATCACCTTTCTCTCTCCATATCTAGACCAGAGATTGAACTTAACGAGCTCACTGACCTCAGTGGTTTTTTCGACACATTCTTCTGTCACTTTTTCTATTTATTTTATTAGTTGGACACATTGGTCGGGTCGCCATCCGCTTCTATGAGCAGTCCCTCTTCGTAGCTACTGTTAGTTGCGAGTTTTTCTGCCTCAGTGGAGAACGCCCTCCATTGGTCTTTCAACTCACTCTCCAACAAAGTAGGAGCAAGGCGTAGAATGGCATTCAATTTCTTTCTAAAACTGGCTCTAGCTGAGCTTCGCTCTTTCTTTAGTTGAGCCACAGTCTTCTCTTCAGCCATTTTCATTTTATTTGTCTTCACAGTTTAAGTCCTGTTTGTGCTGAACACTATTATTTATTTCGCTTAGTCTTTGCTAGTCTAGAATTGTGACACAGGTTTGGTCTCCAGCCAGCCCAAAACACAGCTACTGTTTCAGCACCACGGACAGCTATGTTGCATTGAGTCCAGGTACAGCCGCTGTTTCAGCACCACGGACAGCTACGCTCTTTGGGCTCCCTACCACTCTTCACGTGCGTGCCGTTTCGTGCCTCTGCCTGAGTCTTCCATTAGGCCCAATTCCAATCCGCCCCCTAAAGACTCAAGCCCTGAACCCTCAGTCCCTCTAATGGCCGCCATCTGAAAGTGGTTGAGTCATCAAGTGTGGAAGGGATCCACATTGGATAAATAGGAGGATTGGGACAGCAGAGCCCTTTGCACTTGACAAGATGATGACTTTGGCAGGTTTTGGGCTTGCTATACTGTATACTGTTTATTGTCAAGACGCTTTGAGGGATAGACTCCCTGATGAGTCTGTTCTCATCCAGGCTCTGGCTCTACAGAGTGGACAACAGGTCATTTAAAAATAAATGTAGCCTACTGCAAAATCTGCAATCTGCAACATGTGTAATTATAATTAAAATAAGCATAATAATGACATGTCACCCAACATTATACACAATGTCAATACTGTAGCCTACAATACAGATTCGGTAAAACTATTTCTCATTCATCAAAAAAGTTGTGGATTGCAATTGTAATAGAAATGATCGATGATTATTCTAGGATTGTGTAAAATAACTACTTGCATTCCTCTGATATAATATTTTTGTCTAATCTGAAATCCCTATTAATTAGAGATGCTGCGATCGAGATTTTTCAATTCCGATCCGATTTCGATATTTTAGCTCAAAACCGATCCGATTCCGATCAAATTTCGATACCCGATTCGATACCGATTTCAATCCGATACCGATACAGCACATATTTAAGTCTCTCTATTCTGTCTGATAGCTAGCAGGCAACAAACATTTTTAGGGTTAGGTATGTATGTGTGTGCTTTGGTAATATAGTATGTAAACGATTTAGTTCATCTAATTCATTTGATGTAAAACTAAAACATAACAATCAAATTAGGGCTGGGCGATATGGCCCGTGACAAAGCAACATTATTAAATAATTTAGAGCAACGAAACACGCAGAGTAATTAACCTTAAAGACGTTAACTCTCTCTCACATGTAGGTACACACAATTAGACAGACTCCTGCTGCACTCTCTATAGCAGGGGTGGGCAACTATTTTTCATGGGGGGCCACATGAGAAACCCAGATTGTTGCCGGGGGCCGAACAAATATTGTCATGCCATAACCCATGGATGGGCAACTTTGATGATAGAGAGGGCCACAAAAAAATGTCCTCGCTACCAGTTTTTGCTGAGGGCTGAACGGCGCCAGCGCGAAAAATTTTGGGCATTTGAAGCCAGGTTTAGAGGAATAACTCATTTTAAATTAACAGTTGTGATGTCATTATTCAGTCTTAACCACCAATATTTGATCCTTTTCTCACTCACTCCTATGTCACCACCTGCTCTCCCTGCAGGGCTTGAAATTAACTTTTTTCACCACCTGCCAATATGGCTGCTAGATTTTAAAGTTACCAGCCAATTAGAATTTCCACTAGCCGAAATGTTTTTCTTGAAATAAACCAGAATATGAGTGGGTTAATTTAAGCATAAGTATCACTTAGTGGCCCGGGATTCTCAAAGCCTGTGTTGAGGGTCACACAAGAACAAAAATGCACTCTTGAAGCTTAATAAATCCAAAACCAACAAGTTAATTATTTAAATTTCTACTTCAATGTAGAACAGTCATTTCTTACACATGAGATTACTTTTAGCCTTTTAGTCATAAATATTATTGAAAGATATTCCATATTCCAGACTGAAATGCTATAACAGAAGAGTATTGGCCAGAATGACATGAACATTTGGACACTTATTCAGCAGGTATCTTGCATGTTGCGTTCAGGTGCACTGTAAAAAAAAAAAAAAAAATGTTTTTTTTTTTTTTGCAATTCCATCACGGGCCACACAGGGGGCGCCCGCGGGCCGCATACGGCCCGCGGGCCGTATGTTGCCCATGTATGCTCTATAGCCTACATGGAGTAAAGAAACGCTTCAATGAGGTAGCCTATGTGCTCTCAAAACAAACATTTTGGAAGGATTATTCGCTGTAATTATTATTTGAAGTGTCCATATAATGCCACCGCAGATTTTCTGTTGTGGACTCGACTGTGATCTATTTGTCAACTTTACTGCAACGTGAGTAGGCTGTGAACAATTGAGTGCGCATGAGGTAATTAAAAGAAATCAGACAGCGAGTCTGGCCGTATCTGCAAGCCGTGTGCGCACCTGCTGCACTACTACGTTTAGCCTACTACTGCAACATGGCCAATTGAGAGCGCATGAGGTAATTAAAAGAAATGGGGAAGAATAAGAACTGTTTCTGTAGCCTGCCTAGTGCCTACCTCTACCTGCTACCTCCATTTGAAACACTGCGCGGTCACGCCATCCGCACTTTGGGGGAGCGTAGTCGGTCGCGCTATCTGAAGACCATGGATTAATTGAAGAAAGACCGACATGAAAGCAGCAGCGCAACTCATCCAGAGCAGGCCTAGGCTACAACTGTTGTCGCGCACGGCAGCATGTGATGTGAGTGTCTGTGTGTGTGTGTGTGTGTGTGAGAGAGAGAGAGAGGGGGGAGAGAGACAGTTATTAGCTGCTTTGCACACCTTGGAAGCTCTGCTGTGCTCCTCCTGCGTCCGGAGACATATTACATTCAATTGGCCGTTGCGGGCTGCTGGGTTGGGCTGGGTTGGGAATTTTCAGATATTTTAACGGGGCGGGCTGGCTCCAATGACGGGTTGGGTTGGGGCGGGCCTTAAAAAACCTGACCCGCGCATCACTACTGGCCATCCTAGGCTCAACGCGGCCTCTGTGTGCTGCTGCTGCTGCTGCTGCATGCTGGATAGAAATCCTGGAGCGGAGTCATGGAATGGAGTGCTTATATCGGAGCCTTGGATCGGTCATTTTCGCTGGAATCCGATCCGATCCGATCCATGTTTTTTGGCTGATATCGCGCCGATATCCGATCACATGATCGGATCGCAGCATCTCTACTATTAATGTAATGTTTCATTGTCAATTAAAGCATTCCAGCGCACTCGCAAACACCGCGTTCGTTTCGCGCGTGTTCTTTTATTTTTTTGACAGATATTTGCAGCCTTCCCCGTTTTATACGTCACAACGCTATGCATTGTGGGCAATTCCCTTTCCGTAAGTGGCCATAGCTGCTCCCTTACGGTAAGGGGGCAGAAAGGGCTCACTCTGAGCCCTCATTCACTTTGTGATTTCACCGTGGGACATCCCTAAGCCCTCACTCCCTTCACGTGAACGCGCCTCTAAGGGCTTGAGTCAGTAAGGGGGCGGATTGGAATTGGGCCTTCCACTCTCTTCTCTTCCACTCGGGAACACTGCAGGCCGCTCGACCTGCCGGCCTCCGCGTCGGGTCCCCGCAAGGGAGGTTTGCGTCGGGTCCGTCAAAGAGAGAGTGTTTTAGCTTGTTGCTTTCCCTTCAAAGAGAGTGAGTGTTTCAGCGTGTTGCTTTCCCTTCAAAGAGAGAGGTTTTTATTTTCCTTCCCGCGTCGGGTGGTTTAACAAGGGGTTCACGTCGGGTCCGCTGACGTCCGTCAAAGATAGTTTTCTCTTGCTGCTTTCCGCGTCGGGTGGTTCAAAGAGAGTTTTCTCTTCTTCCAAGGCCGTGGTTATACAACTGTGATGCCTATTCTGGACTTTAAGGCAAGCGCAAATAAGGGGATATCGCCTCTACCAAGATAGGGCCCGGGGTGTCTTATGCTCCTATGTTGAAAAAGTTAGGAGCACATATAGGCTAAAGAATTTTAAGGGCACAATGGAATAGTACAGAATGATATTGAAATTGAATTGAAATTGCTCTTAAACTCAAGCAAAACTAAAACTATGATTTTTTTCCTCTGCACGAGCAAAGGTTCCAACCCTCTCCATCAATACCTTAGGCGGTGTCCAATCCAATCTGTCGATACTTATAAATACCTGGGTATTTGGTTGGACAAAAGCCTAAACTTCAATTTCCATATTGACCACCTCGTGAAGAAATTAAAATTCACTTTAGGTTTTCTGTACAGGCTTAAGTCCTGTTTCTCCATGGTTTCGAGAAAACGCTTAGTTACTGCACTTTTCCTTTCTCAGATTGATTTTGGTGATAATATATACAGGTTTGCCTCAGCCTCCATCTTGTCCAAACTTGATCCTCTGTATCATTCAGCATTGAAGTATGTAACTAACTCTGGTTTCAGGACCCATCATTGCACCCTGTACAGCATGGTAGGATGGACATCTCTTACTTTGCGCAGGCTTCAACACTGGTACATTTTAGTTTACAAGATTATTTCAGGTAAATTACCCTCTTATTTAAACCGTAAGTTTACACCCCTGGAAACCACCCATAACCTTAGGTCACATCGTTGGTTTCAATACAAAGTGCCTCCTTTCAGAACAGAGGCTGGTAAAGCAAGTCTGTTCTACTATGGTCCTTGGTCCTGGAATGATCAGCAAGCCAAACTCAAACTCGAGACCCTTATCTCCTTGCATGATTTTAAACTTAGAATTAAGGAAGTGGCTACTTTTGGTTGCAATTGTTTCAACTAATATGTAAATACTAGGGGTGGGAATCACCAGATGCCCATGATACGATACTAAAACGATACTTGAGTCACGATACGATAGTATTGCGATATTGCGATATATCGAATATTGCGATATATTGAATATTGCGATATTTCGATATATTTCGATTTCTTTTTCAACTGCAAATGATGTCCCCAAAGGAAAACTTTGTCAACATCTGGTTTATATAAGAACAATTTTCCAGTCTGTACATCTGACTTCAACCATTTTATTGCAGCAACATTGTCAAGTAGACAGACCAACAACTTTCATAAAGTCATGTCATATTTGCATGCACCTGACAAACTGAACTGTTTGTTACAGTCTACTTACAGTCCACCTTAACTGGATGTGTGTGTGGACTACTGTACTTAGGTAGTTTTTTAACAATGCAACTTCACTTCACTTGCACAAAACATCTTGTGCAGTCCATTCAATAACTGGGGAATTTGTAAATTAGTTATGACAAAACTGTTACTGTTAAAACAAAATGAAAATATGCTACCCTTTGTTTACTGCTGGCCTTGGAACTAAAGTTTATAGTATCCCGGTGGCCTGGCCTGCAAAAAAAAAAAAAAAAAAAAAAAAAATTGCAATAAGATACTTGGCGTCCAAATATCGATACAATATCGTCTGCAAAATATCGCGATACTATGGTGTATCGATTTTTCCCCCCACCCCTAGTAAATACACAATTAAATATTGCTGCCCTTTTATTTCACTGTAGCCATTGTAATTGTAGTTGTTTTATCTACATTGTAACATAATGTCGTTGCTTTTAGGTGCTTCGTTGTAACTATTGTAGCTGTGTTGTGATTTATGCAGTCCTGTTAATGTTTTGTTTTAGTCCCATCTATGTTGCTGTGTGTCTGTAACTTGATGTTGTCATGTTACGTTTTTTCACGTTGCTGACCCTGTCATGGCTAGGTCTCACTTGTAAAAGAGGTTTCAACCTCAATGTGACTTCCTGGTTAAATAAAGGTTAAATAAAAAATAAAAATAAAATATAGCACACTCAATACGATTTGATTAAACTGTGGTACATTACAATTTAGTTTAATTCAATTCAATTAAAATACAGTATTCTCATGATGCACCATGAATTTCTTGCCAGAATGACTCAATGCTGCTCATTGGCTATTGTTGCCAATATAATTAACACAAATCACACAAACAACCTATTTTGCATTAAAAACTGCGAATTTCGCCGAAAGTAAAGTACTAAACAATATTTTTTTAGTTTTTTACAATTACAGCATTCCTTTTTATGCAGTGTGTGAGGTCCTGTAGTGCTTACCACACACACACACACACAAAAAGGTAACACTACTGTATCATTCACTGGGGAAAAAAAATCTTTACTACTTGCAAGTCATATAGCCTAACTGAATTGCATAGGAACAACTCACCAAAATTGACTATTGCACAACTGATTTCACAAAATCTCTCCATGAAGGGGGGGAGACCTTTAGGTTGCTGAGCTACTAGTTCATTCACAAGCCACCAAGTGCAACGCTTGTTATTGTCTTTTTGCAAGTATGGTTTTGGCCCGTCGAGAGCTGGAGGCCGAGCGAAGTTTGACAGAGGAGGCCACCTCATAATTATCTCAGCAGGAAAAAGCCAGTATAGACCAAAGCCATGTTTTGAACCAGGCTGTAAACATGTTTCATCCTGCTGTAAAGTGGGGCATTTTAACATGGGGGTGAATGGGAAACCACTCCCTTTTGTCAAAGCCAGAGTTTCCCACCTGGTGTGAGTGTGTCTGTGTGTGTCCGTGTGTACCTGTCTTGTTGAGCAGCTCGTGCAGGTTGACCACACCCCCCTGGAGTCCTGGTATTCCCTGGATGATGAACTGAGGCTGGCCGGAGCCTGAACTGCTCTCCACATTCATGTTCACCTGGTTCTGCATTCCCTCCTGCGCGCATGCACACACACACACAGAGTATGGTACTCAGAGCCAGATTAACACCCCCAGGGGCCCCTGGGCACTGAAGCTCCCAGGGGCCCCCCTACCCATCGTCCAGATGTTTGGATGTTTTTTCGCCATATTTAGAGGAATATCTCATTTTAAATTAACATTAGTATTATACTGTTATTATGTCATTATTCAGTTTCTGAGATTGAGTTTCTCACTCACTCATAGGCGATTCTAGGCTTTGCAAACAGGTAGCACCAGCAGGATAAAAATATTAGTCTGACTGGGGGGTTTCTAGGGAGGGCTGTGCCCCCCCTGGACAAAGAAATTTTGTACATTTTAAAGTAAAATGCATGAATCTGATGCACTCTGAGAGCAAAAGGAAGAGGCTAATCTTCACATTAATATCCTCTTCACTGTGCTGTGGCTTTACAATGATGAAAAAATAATTGACATTACATTTCCAATACAAAACAGCAGAGGGTGCCGCAGCACCACAAGCACCCCCACTTCCCGCGCCCCTGGTCACCACTTGCCCACAGGCATCCAATGAGACTAAATCATCAGACTTTATCTTCTTGGAAACAAATTTTATTTTGTCCTGATTGGTCTTAGATTTGTGTCATAGTTCTGTGGAGCCCAACATGAGCCCGACCAAAAGAAAAAAAGAAAAAAAAAAGTTTTTTTTGTTTTTTTGTTTTTCTTTGGAGGGCCCCGTCACCCGCCCCGGTTGCCCTATGGTTAATCCGGCCTTGATGGTACTGCATTATATAGCAAGGGGATCAACCGATATGGTTTTTTCAGGGCCGATACCGATATCGATTATCGGTAATCAAAATGACCGATAGCCGATATTTGGAACCGATATACATTTGCAGTAAAAATAAAAATCTTGGTGTCAAAATTTAGAATAACACAATCCATTGTTGAAATGCATTTTCCTCAGTTTATCCAACTGCAATATTAATTGATATTCACATTATTAACATTAATCAAAGTGTTGTTGATCTGTGTGTGTGTGTGTGTGTGTGTGTGTGTGTGTGTGGGTGTGTGTGTGTGTGTGTGTGTGTGTGAACCTATAGAGGGAATGCACCGACGCCACGCCCCCTCCCGAATACGCCCCCTCAGCCGGACTGAGCAGCACTGAGTGTCAAATTTCCAAAACAAACGTGGCTTCAGACAGGGGTAGTAGCGAAACCACGGCTAATATAAACGAGTATCTGCTTAAAATAAAGGCAGTTGGACTCGAATGTGACCCTTACAGCTTGCCAAAGAACCAGTGGTCCATGGACGTAGATATGTGGCCAGGAATAGGGTTTCCTGACATATATGTACTTAATATCGACGCCGGGGAAATACACAAACCAAAGCATGAAAGCATACAAGAGCCTGGACGCGTGGTCGTACTTCAAGGCTGGATTTGTTGGCGACATTAAAGTAACGAGGACAGCAATGGATATTCTGGTTGTATGTGGAGAGGTACATATTTATTTTATTACAACTTTTATTAAGAAAAATATAGCATACGCTGTCCCTAGCTTTGTTCATAGTGAACACTATCACTCATGTAACGTTATATCTGTGCAGGTAGAACACAGCCAGAGAATGAATGAGCCCTCATTGAAACCCTGGATAGCTGCAGAGAATACCGGGACCGTTTCATTAGCTTTCGGCAGCCTGTAAAAAGATACCTCCGACGCCTTGTTGAATCTATTTTTACAGTCAATGGCACAACAGCACTTTACCATTTTCGTTGTTTTCTCGCGGAAGCTGAACGCTAAACACCGTGACCCGGCGGCGCCACCTGGCTTGTTTAGACGTTTTGACACTCACTGCAGCTGAGTGGGCGTACCCACACTGACTGTCGCGTCCGTGACGTCACGTGCATTCCCTCTATACCTGTTTCCATTTCCATGTGTATGCTCAATCTAGTGGAGACTTGGGAACATTCTCAAGACACAGCTGTGGAGACTTACTTTAAAGTGTAACTAAGCCCCGAAACATGTTTTTTTCCAGCTTTTAACCAATATATGGCTTTTGGGGTGGTACAGTATGTAAAGGATTCTGGTCAAAATCTCCAAATTTTAGACCAAACTGTTACAATTATATAAACTATCATTTTCAGCAGCAGCACAAGTGCCCTCTATGGGTTCTCACATGCTTTTTTGGGGGGGGGCCTCAATGAATAGCTGATTTGGTACAACTTTACGTTACTTTTGGTATTTGCCCTTGGTGTACTTCAATGTGAATAAATTGTATATTTTATAGGGCTGAGCCAAAAAAATTGATGGTTCGAACTTCGAAGCTTGAATCGTTGCCATGGTAATAATCAACGCTCAAATCAGCAATCGACGCTTTGTTAGTTTTTTTTCCTCCTCTCCTCTCCTCTCTCTCCATCATATCTAACGTGGGGTGTAGCTTCATGAGACAGTTTCTAGTTTCCTGGCTCGGCGGGGTCCTTCGGGCCAACACTGTTTTTAACATGGGCAACTCATACCGGCATGCGCCGTGAGCACAAGCAAATGCATCCAACAGCCAGCCAGTAGCCACACAGACGGTGAGCTGTGGGCAGAGCGGTTGTAAACATGAAACTTCTACACTTCTTTCCAACCCAGTGCGATTAACGTTACAAGTGTTCAAGTAAATTTAAGTTGTTTAATTTACTCATAACACTCATCATATTATATCAGTAGTTCTTTGTTTTGTGTTCACAATAGTGATGTCAGTTAGATTTGGTTAGGTCAGAGCTCTGGGGCCCTATCTTCCGACAGGCGCTATCCCCTAATAGCGCTTGCGCACCTGTTTGCGCGTGCCTTAAAGGAGAATTTCGGTTTTTTTTAACCTGGACCCATCTCCTGGCATTAATTATGATTTGACCACCCACCCAGCGATGTCCGCAGCGTTTCTGGCCGTCCTAGCGTTGTTTTGAGATCAAGTCAGTTGTAAAATGGAGCTGATTTGGGGCCAAGTGTGAGCCTGTCTTTCCTGCATCTAAATAGCTATTTTTATTCCCGTTTTCCCCAAATATCGTCATAATGTGATCCCTCAACATCCACCAGAGTTATATTTCGCCCCAGGCCATTTCCTGAAGTCGCACAGGGATCAAATTACCTCAAACGTGATCTCGGTCACCAAGTCTCGTGAAGTCCCGCGATACTTTCCTGCCGACTGGCAGGGCTGGCAGGACGCTTTGCGGTGGTGGTTTTAACGTAACCTATGTGGGGTTTGGCATAACCTTCGTTATTTCGAATCCCACATAGGTTACGCCAACCCCACATAGGTTACGCTAAAACCACCACCGCAAAGCGTCCTACCTGTTAGTTGGCCAGTCGGCAGGAAAGTATCGCGGGACTTCACGAGACTTGGTGACCGAGATCACGTTTGAGGTAATTTGATCCCTGTGCGACTCCAGGAAATGGCCTGGGGCGAAATATAACTCTGGTGGATGTTGAGGGATCACATTATGACGATATTTGGGGAAAACGGGAATAAAAATAGCTATTTAGATGCAGGAAAGACAGGCTCACACTTGGCCCCAAATCAGCTCCATTTTACAACTGACTTGGACGCTATTGATCTCAAAACAACGCCGCGGACGGCCAGAAACGCCGCGGACATCGCTGGGTGAGTGGTCAAATCATAATTAATGCCAGGAGATGGGTCCAGGTTAAAAAAAAACGAAATTCTCCTTTAAGGCAGGGAAAATAGCAGTCCGCCTTGCGCCGTCCGCCAGGTGTTCTGCCGAGTTTTGCTCCCCCACCCAGCAGCAAAAAAAGCATCCCCACCTCACGGGAGCATACTTGTATTGATTTATACAGAAATGTAACTGTTTAAGTGATATAATTGTCTGGTAGACGTGACCTCCCTGATTTCTAAGTTAAAACAGCCCCGAAATATGTTGGGGATGCAATTCTCGGCGGGGTGCGCAAACGTTCACGCCACGTGTCGCAAGCGCAAATTAGAGCCGTGCCAAAATTATCTGCACCCCAAAATGCCTGCACAAACGGGATTTGGGCGGTCTCAAGTACCAGAATTATTCACGGGTGTGGCCAGGCAATGCTGGGCATTACGTCAATCAAAACCAATCAGATTCCCATCTCGCAATGGCTGTTTACGCGAAGCATGCAATATGCTGTAATTCTCTCCATGCGTAATAGAGTGTATAGAGAGAGATTATTGACAGATCGTCTGTGGTGCCAACGACCCTCCGGGTTATGACGGTAAATAGCCTATGTCCATTGTCGAACAAGTTTTCTCAATTAATTTCCATCTTTGCGATGTGATCAAAGTTTCTCAGTGAGTTATAGTTGATTGCCTCACTGAATTATCTGCTAATACCCAATTTTAGCAGCATAATTTGATGTCCTGGCGTGGCGTAATGACATATCCAAAGGGGATTTTACTTGCACTGCGCTGCACGGAGATTATGGTGCGCAACCCAGCGCAGAGGTCCTTTTTAAAGCTCTTAGCGCAAAGTAATTGCGCGCTGCTGACGATAGCATAATGCCATCTATCACCACATTTTAGCGCTGAAACACCTGCTTTGGCTTGTGGCAGCCAATGCCCAGTACAATTATCACAGACATGCGCTTGTGTCCGCCCCCAATTTGCATTGCCCACGGCGTTAAATGAGCGCAAACGCTAAATTAGCGCTTTTGGGAAGATAGAGCCCCTGGAATATTACAGTTAAATCATCCATCTTTGCTCACTACATCTGCCTTTCTTACGGTCATGTTACTGGCAAAGCTATAACAAATTTGGCATTGTGGAGAGTTATATTGAAGTGAATGGGCAGGCATGGGAAGTCTGTCCCACTATAAACCATTAGGCTATCTGTCTGTGTGTTTCCACCTGATTAAAGACAAGACATTATGCGATGTTGACTGATGTTTTATGTATTACATAAAATATTACATGTTTTCTTTAATCAGATAGAAGCGTTTTTCAATCAAAGGTGAAACGACACAGATATTATGGTTTATTATAGAGAGACTTACCCCACACGCAACTTAACATTAGCTGCGATTAGCCACTGTAACGTTAGCCGGCTGTTTTCAGAGACACCGACCGACACAGAACCTGGACGTTTCATTTCGGGTAAAACATGACTTTTTTTTTTATATGGATTACACCAGCTCTGGGAGTATGAAGTGCTTTGAATGCACGATATTTGGTCACAACAGATATGCTGCTTGCCGAGCGGGGAGGCTACACCACTGCCGTTGTTAGTATAACGTCACTTAAGTAAACCAGTCACCTTTTTCATCCTAAAATAGGAGGGTTTCTGGGTGGTTTTATGTCTGGCCTGGTGTCAGACGATCAGCTCAGACAGAGAGCACAGAGAGTATGTCTCCTGCTTACAAAACCATTGTCTGACACATTTTAATTCCATCTGTTTTGGAGTCTGGTCCGTATGGTCATGCCAGGGAGCTAAACCAGCTAACGAAGCAGAGGCGCAGACCGGCTGCTCTCCTGTGTTAGTTAGCGATAATAACAATATGACTTCCAGTCGGATATCTTCAAAATAACACGATTCTGCACAAGTATAAAGCACAGAGAAGCCATTGGAAATGTTTTATTTTAGTATCACCCTGTCTTTCTGTGTGTGCATGATGCATGGGGAGAGATTAACAGCTTCAGGCAATATAAAATGGAAACTTCCGGGTATAACCTTCGCAATAATGGCAATTAAATAAAGTAAATGCACGTGTAATATTTTTTTGTGTGTGTGATCCGAAAGATACAAAACAGAGATAAACTGGAAGAATATCTGCTCCCTTCGAAAAGTAAATTTTAACCCGTAGTGAGTCGACCGTTCAGATTTTTTCTTACTAAGTAATACAACATTGATTTTATTTTGAAGGTAAAAACGTCTAGCTTTCTGTATTCTGTATAATTCTAGTAGGATTGATGCATTTTAGGACTGAACATAGCAAAGACCTGTTTTCTTTGTAGCGCTTGAGACTCGAGGAAATCGATGCATCTGGGCGTGAGTTGTAGGGTTGTTTAATTAATTACTAACGTTATGCGCAAATGATTATATGCCGTGAACGTTAGGCAGCTATCGCCCATTATGTATTTTTAGCAACTTGTTTTCAGACTCTGCATGTCGTGATAGTTTGTTGAATGTCAATGCGATTCACTTAAGGCTATGCTCAGACAGTGAAGTACAGCTGTGTGGTCAGTTTTCACAACTCGCCATTGTGTGGTCATCTCCAAATTCCCCCCACCTAGGGCTGGGCGATATATCGAATATACTCGATGTATCGCGGCTTGTGCCACGTGAGATGTAGAAATGACTATATCGCGAACATTCGAGTATAATTGTCACGCATTGTTTATAACTTAAGCCGCCGGCATGACTCGCTTCACGTTTCCTCTTGTCAGCTCTCTCTCTCAAGGGAGATCTCTGTCACACTCAGGAAGGGAGGGGGAATCACATGGATACGTCAAACGCGTCAAACCGCGTCAGACACACCCGTCCTTAACCTATGTGCGATTCGAAATCACGCGTCCGCACCTATGGTCCGCACCAACCCAAGGAGGCGCAGCTAGCGAAACATGGCCGCCTCCACTGTGGCTGTTGACAGTTTCAAATTATAACAAAACAACCACTATTGCGATTTGCAATACATGTCCCGCAAGGTTTCTGAGATTAGGGGAAAGTCTGAGCTGGCGTTACGCTAAACCAACGTGGGGAGGAGGCAGCGGATTTGTTTGGCGTTAACGTTAGCTGTTGTGATGGGGGCTAACGTTAGCTAGCTGGTTGTGGCTACCTAGAGCAAGCAGCGCTCCACAAGCTTATTGTGACCAAAATCCCCGCATTTAAAGCACTTCATACTCCCAGAGCTGGCGTAAACCATAGAGAACCTCATGCATTACTCAAAATGAAACGTCCAGGGTTTGTGTCTCCGGTCTCCAAAAGCAACTAACGTTAACGTTACATGCAAGCTAACGTAGCTAGCTGCAGGGCTGTCATGATCTATCAGGAAAACGAATGCGCACATATGTTGCCGTCATGCCAATAAGAGTCTAAATGTAATTTTTTATGTTTTATCTGCAGACTAAGCAGCTAGGCTTTCGGTTCTATAAAAGCCATTATTTTTTGTATTGACTATTGAATGATACACTTTACTAAAACAATCATATTAGGAATAGTGATGTCAGATTTGCGTAGGTCAGAGCTATGGAATATTAAATAATCCATCTTTGCTCACTATCTGCCCTTTCTTCTTATTTTTTACCCCAGGTGTGCATAAAATACAGGTTAAGAACTTATGGAAAAGTCATGGAAATCCATTGGTCAAAATGTGTATGAACCTTGAAGGGTTAAATTGAGCATTTATGAGAGATTTCAAAAATATCGAGATATATATCGTGTATCGCGATATAGCCGAAAAACATCGCAATATTCTTTAGAGGCCATATCGCCCAGCCCTACCCCCACCCCCTCTCTACTTTACACCCGGAGGTGCTCCACATGTATGAAAGCAACATGCCTCATGTCTGAAAGGGTACACTTCACGTATCCCCAGGGTCAGGCTCAGGGCAAGCAATCCTGACCTGACGCGGAGTTCATGTCTGAAAGTGGCTAGAGAGGGAGAGAGACAGAGAAAGCGAGACAAAGCGAGAGACAGAGAGAGGGAGAGAGCCAGAGAGACAGAGCGTACCTCCAGTAGCAGCATGAGGTCAGTGTGCTGGATGTCCACAGAGAGAGACAGAGAGAGGTAGACAGAGAGAGATAGAGAGAGATAGACAGAGAGAGGTCTCTAGTACCTGCAGTATCAGCATGAGCTCATTGTGCTGTATGTCCACAGCGATGTCAAACGGCGTTTTGTCGAACTTGCTGAGCGCGTGCACGTCAGCCCCGTGCTTCACCAGCGTCTCGGCCACGCCACGGTGCCCGTGCTGCGCTGCCCAGTGGAGGGCGCTCATCTTTAACATGTCCCGCGCGTTAATGTCCGCTCCACTCTGCACAGACACACGGGGGAAGGGGGGGGGGGTTGTTTGGGTTGTCAGTGCAGCCACTGGGAAGTTGGCCATTTTTATTATTTTCTTCCCCTCCTATAGAGAGCCGCAGGGATGACGTATTTTTGTTGTCGGGATGCGGAAGTCCGGGACTTCATGGTTCTTCACTGTTTCTGCCTATGGGGTTTTTGAATGGGTTTTTGGCACGATGCTTCAAAAGGTCTCTGGGCAACGCAAGCTTAATCAAACGCGAACAAGTGTTCAACGAGATAATCTTCACACATGAGGACCAGTTTCATGAGTTTTGAAGCGTAAATGTGAGGCCTAGAAGGAAGTAAAAAGCTAATGCTAAGCTAATCCAGAACTACACACAGTGTCGCTTCCATGGCTTCCATGTCACGTCACCACTCAACCTGGAGTGTTGTTGATGTGTGCGCTGCTGTGCACCGATTACCCCGGGCTGAACCAGGTGAGGGAAAGAGAATTTCCGTGTTCGTCCTTTGAAGTGATGACGTTATTATTAGGGCTGTCAAACGATTAATTTGATTAATCGCGATTATAATCGCATCTTTGTATCGCATGTTTAAAATGCCATTATTTTGCATTTCAAAGCATTTTGAATTAGATATTAATCATTCTTACCAGTGTGTCGTGATTGGGAATCAAATTAATGCAAATAACAAATTAATGCAAATAAATGTACTTTGTGATCTTGAATTTTAGATTTATTTTCAATTCAATAGAAGTGGAATGTAGACAGGAGGTAACAATGTCTACAAAATATATCTAGAACCGATACTTCCGGCGGCGGCGCTGTGGAGCAGTCGAAACCCAAAATGACACAGCCGAAGAAGGCTGTGTCTGAGCTAAAAACGTTGGCACTTCCATGTGAATAATGGCTCGGTATTGGAAAATGTATTGATAACGTGTATATCACGTGAAGCCATTGGAGCCGACCTCCCAGTGGTTAAGAGGACCGGTGCATCCGAGACTCTGTAGGAAGAATGAGTGATGAGTCTCGCGCTAGCTAGCTGGCCACTAGCTACTTTTAGGTGATCGCTCGCCTCAAACTCGATGTACTTAGGTGATATTTTAATTCCGTTTTACACAAGGTGCAAACTACGGCTCTCGACTTGTCCACTGTGCCATTTGGGGAGTTTTTAAAAGTAAACCGAGCCATTTAGAAGTGTATTGCTGTCGTTCTTTTCCATGCCTGCCTGCATAAGCAGGAGACAGGAAACGGCTTGACTACAAGTACGGGTGCGACGAAGGGACAAAATAGCAGCATGCGATTAACGCGATTAAAAGAAAATAACGCGTTATGGTGGGCGCGCTAACGCTGACAGCCCTAGTTATTATTATAATATCCCCATCGACTCAACAGTGTAGTCTCATTTAGCTGTTTGCTAGCTAGCCACCCTTTTAACGGCACGTAAAAGCTTAAAAACTCATAAAAGTGGTCCTCATGTGTGAAGATTATCCTGCTGAACACTGGTTCGCGTTTGAATAAGCTTGCGTTAACCACAGACCTTATTTGAAGCATCGCACAAAAACCCATTCAACTAGAACGACCGCAACGCGGACTTATGCCTCCGCCATTAGTTCATTCTGGAGTCCAAATCGCCATTTGAGGCAAATTGGAAGAGATTCCGTCAAGGCGCTCCTGTGATGTTGCGTTAAAGAGCTTGGAAATTGGGTGTGTGAGGTCACAGTGACCTTGAACTTTGACCACCAAAATGTAATCAGTTCATCCTTGAGTCCAAGTCGATGTTTGAGACAAGTTTGATTAAATTCCGTCAAGGCATTCCTGAGATATCGCGTTAACAAGCTTGAAAATGGCGTTCGAGAGCTCACCTTGACGTTTGACCTTTGACCACCAAAATCTAATCAGATCATCCTTGAGTCTAAGGCGATGTTTGAGGCAAATTTGATGAAATTCCGTCAAGGCATTCGTGAGATATCGCGTTAACAAGCTGGAAAATGGCGTTTGAGAGGTGACAGTGACCTTGACCTTTGACCAGCAAAATCTAATCAGTTCATCCTTGAGTCGAAGTCAATGTTTGAGACAAGTTTGATTAAATTCCGTCAAGGCATTCCTGAGATATCGCGTTAACAAGCTGGAAAATGGCGTTTGAGACGTCACAGTGACCTTGACCTTTGACTTTTGACCACCAAAATCTAATCAGATCATCCTTGAGTCTAAGTGGATGTTTGAGGCAAATTTGATGAAATTTCGTCCAGGCGTTCCTCAGATATCGCGTTAACAAACATCGTACGGACGGACGGACAACCCGGATCCATAATGCCTCCGGCCTGGCTATCGCCGGTGGAGGCATAAAAATCCCATAGGCGAAAACAGTGAAGAACCGGGAGTGTTAGCATCGACGTTTTCCGGACTCATTCCCTGCGGCTCTCTATTTTCTCCCCAATTGATTTGCTGACATCATACAACTCTTGCAGTGCCATCTTGAGGACCAATTTGAAACAACAAACCATCCATTTGCTGCACAATTGGAAAAAGATTGGAAATAGATTGATAGATTTAACCAGGTTAAAAAAATGGCCAAAAGGGCAACATAAAAACATACATGTTTTGCCTGGTTATTCAAAAACATTACAAAAGTGTAGGCTACTACTGTATTAGTACTGACTGAATAAATATGAAAAAAAAATGTTAATGTTGAAATAAAAATGTATGTTAAAAAAAAGTATTCATATACAGTATATTCGAACAAATATGTTCTGTTCAGAGGCAATATTCGAATATGATTTTGGGCCAATTTTGACATCCCTAGTGTGTACGGACCCGGACCAACAGCTCCACGATGACTGTGTGTCCCTCGGCGGCGGCCATGTGCAGAGGGGTCCGGTCCACCTTGGTGCGGGCGTCCCGGGACACGCCCGCTCGCAGTAGCACGTCTGCTGTGCTGTAATGACCATGCTGAGCCGCTAGGTGGAGCGGAGAGGTACCCAACTACATGGGCGGGGACAGAGAGGGAGGGAGAGAAGGAAGTCAAGAGGTTTCATAGCCTGACATCACCAGATCAATTGTTTTAGCTTAGCTTTAGGTAGGGCTGCTCGATTATGGCAAAAATCATAATCATGATTATTTTGATTGATATTGAGATCACGATTATTTAACACAATTACTCATTGACATTGAGAACATCATGAATTTATTGAACATTTACACTGGCTTTTCTTTTTAACACATTGAGTGCCAGCCATGTTTTCAATCCTGTAGGCAAGTTGTGCCAGGGGTGTTTTTGACGATTCTGGCTCATTTTACAACAGCCGAGGATTATTTTCTGTTAAGAATTCATGAACACCAATCATCTAAAAATAACTAATAGAATGTGTGCTTTCTCTGTCTAAAAGAGTTAGTTTGCAGAGTTAGTAGTTATGTAGATATTAGCCGTTGAGTACAGCATGGTTTCAGCGTCTGGAAATTTATTCAGAGATAAATGGCTTTTTGTGAAACAGTCACTTTAACCATTCATTTTTGGCATCAGTAAGACCGTCAGACATTCTAAACAATAGTTTTGAACAGTAATTTCCTCCATAAAAAGTCTCCAGATTTGTCGCGTTAGTCTCTTCTGAGAAAGATTGTCTCCAGGGTCTGAAAAGTTGTCTCGAGTTGGATGCAGCCAAGTTTGTGAGGCAGTGTTGTGACTGTGAGTGTCCAAGCTAACACGTCGGGCTGATGCCCGGTGGCCTGCAGTGGGTTGCACCAGCTGTGCGTAAGTTGAAACGTAAGCTAGTTTGAACGTAAAGTCTCACTAAGTCCGAGTTTACGCACTACTAAAAATATTTGGGTTGCACCAAGTGAAATAGTTACAACGTAGGCATAAGTTAGAACTTAAGATTTACACCTACGTCTTACTAGGTGTAAAGTCCTCCGTAAAATAGCAGTCGGCACGGATTGCAACTTGGCACCGTGGCGCATCGTTGTTTTGCGTCCGCAACGCGCTCTCCGTGATAAATTACACCCTTTGATATGTATGACTCACGCTTTTGTTTCCCACAAGCTGCAGCACTGCATACAAATTAAAATAACCGCAACAATTTAGTGAGGCAGGATGGTGGTATAGCCTACAATACTGATGAAGAGCTCACAGATAAACGTTAACAGTAATATGAACCTAAACGAACGTTACTCAATAACGTTCTCATTTGATTACCGTAAATTCCGGACTATAAGCCGCGGCTTTTTTCCCGTTTTTTGGCCTTTTTTGCCCCCTGCGGCTTATATAACGGTGCGTCTTATCTATGGATTTTTTCCAAAAAAAAAAAAAAATCTCTCTTTTTTAGCACTCTTTCTAACTATAAATCCACTTCTGTTTTAATTTCCTCTCTTGCCCTCTTTTAACAACATAACATAACATAACATAACATAACACAACACAGGTAAGCAGAAAGAAAAAGACGAAGCAATCACGCCATGAATGAGGAAATGACTCACCTGCTGGAGGCTGGAGATACACCGCTTGGGCTAAACTTTTACTCCGTGAAACACTATCGATTAAGTCCGACATCGCTCAGAGGTTTTGAGCAGCTTGAAAACAAGTTTGAAAACGTGCAGAAGTCCATCCACTCACTCACTAAAGAAAATAATGCAACCGTGAAGAGTTTCACTCGTGTCCAGCCATCTGGCCGAGTTAGAGCCGAAGTCCCGAACACAGTGAGAAAACCTCCCGAAGCTGCTGCTGCAGCGGGGTGCATATTGTCCGGCCAGCCGACCGAGAGGCATGCGAGCCGGGCACTATTAAACAGTTGGGGTGTGTGAGGTGGCTGGCTGTGGAGGTGGCGGTTTCTCCTCCTCCTCCTTTCTCCCGCACACCGGGCGCCTCGGCCACGTCCAGACCCCGGCCTGCCACCGAGGGCCATCTTCATCTGCCTACTCCGCTGGCCCGACCGTCAACTCATCCTCCAGGCTGCGGGGAAGAAGCCCCTCACCTGGGAGGGTACGCGCTTTTTCGTCGGCAGGACCTCTCCGCGTTGGTGCAACAGAAACGCGCAACATACAACAGCATCATCGAGTCAATGGATATCGCTTTGGCGTACTGTACCCAGCGAGACTCGTCATAACCAGACCGGACTATCTTTAGCACTCTTTCTAACTATAAATCCACTTCTGTTTTAATTTCCTCTCTTGCCCTCTTTTCACCACACCGCGGACACTGTGTGCCCAGCGGCGGAACAAGAGCTCAAAGTGAAACTGCCGAATATCTTTTGAGTTGGACTGGTCAATAGTACTGTGAGTAACTAAAATAAAAAAATAAAAAACGGAATTCTCTCTTCTTTAGCACTCTTTCTAACTATAAATCCACTTCTGTTTTAATTTCCTCTCTTGCCCTCTTTTCACCACACCGCGGACACTGTGTGCACTGTAAAAAAAACAAAAAATACCACAATGTGTGATTTTGTCTGGGGATTAGTGACCTGACTTTTGTTTTGTTGAAATGTTAATAAATGGGAGCTTCCCCAAACAGCCTCTCTTTCCCGACAATCCCCTCTGTGCACGAAGCCTTAAATATGGTAATTAAACATCAAAACACCCGCGGCTTATAGACCGGTGCGGCTTATAGAAGAAAAAAATAGTCACCTTTGAAGGTGCGGCTTATAGACCGGTGCGTCTTATAGTCCGGAATTTACGGTAGTGTTGATGAAATATGAAAGCACTAATTTGCGGTGGGCAACATGTCCTGTTTTCACTCCACTTAACTCATTCAGGGCCAATGACGTCTTTGACGTGTTATCAGGAATAGCCCAGAGGGCCAATGACGTCTTTGACGTGTTTTTGTTTTTATTACTGCAGGGCGTAGTTTAAACACTTCCCCAGCCTGTCACATGGTATCAGGTCCCTATCATCTAAGACAACACGTGAACAAACACATACCGCAGCTGTTGTTTTGAAATTGAGCAGGAGGAATATCAGAAAACGATAAGGAGCTTGCCTTGTGCAGACAGGAGAAACCCCATTGAAACGCCCCTCGCGCGCTGCAGGAGCTGGTCGCTTTCCTGTGTGCCAGCCTTCCTGTGTGCCAGCCGGAGAAAACCGGAGAAAGTAATCCACAGATGCGTTTGATCATCGGAGGAATGAGGAAATGATCGATCAGCAGTGATCAGAGGGCGGTGAGGACGTGTTGAATAGCCGAGGGGAAAACGGGAAGGATGCAGGGAGGATATGACAGGGGGAGACATGGACGAGCAGCACACGAACAGCTAGGCAGGCAGAAGCCCGCTGCCCGTTCTCAAGAGCTTCATGAAATCGCTGGACTGCGTGCCCTCCAGTGTAGTGTCTCTGCTCCAGTGTTGCTCCTGGCCAATCCCGGCGCCACAGGGCGTGGTTATTGCTTATCCTATGTGGGGTTAGAAATCACGCAACGAAGGGGGATCGTGTGTGTGTGTGTGTGTGTGTGTGTGTGTCTGTGTGTGTGTGTGTGTGTGTCTGTCTGTCTGTCTGTCTGTCTGTCTGTCTGTCTGTCTGTCGGTGTGTCTGTCTGCACACTCACTCACACTGCTGTATTGTTGAATGTAAAAAAAAGCACTTCATGTGTATATATATATATATATATATATATATATATATATATTTTTTTTTTTCATTTGTGTCATAACGAATAGTATTTACATGTCTGATGCCAATACAGTTCAAAATAAAAGAATTGAGAGCGAGTTCTGCTTGAGAATGTGTATTTTACAGAAATTGCATTTGCTCCTGTTTGTCATCTGAGAGAGAGACATTTTGGGTGAAAACAGGGTGTATATAAATGGATATAAGTAGAGTACAGAACATGCTAAAAGCTAACTTTTTTTTTCCTGGTGAACCCAGAGACGTACATCTTCATTTTGAGGTATTGCAAATCACTCTGGTGCTAATAGATAATTTACTGTGGGTCTTGAAAGATGACCAACAATTATGAAAATCTTTGGCCTGTGCTAAATATTGGCAGTCCTAAACTGGCCCTGAATGAGTTAAACAACCGTAAATAAACACCGTTTCCACCGTGCTTTTCACTGATTGGTCACAGATACTGTACACGTCATTGTCTGCGACACTATTTTGGTTAGTATGGACTTTAGGGTCTACTAGTTAAGATGTACCTTACGTCTCCGTGGTGCAACCAAACAAAGACACAACTTTAGTGTCAAACTAACTAGTTTGAACGTAGCAGTTAGTGTGGACTTTACACCCTAACTTAAGACAGAACTTACGTTCAGCTGGTGCAACAGGCTGCTGGACTGAAAAAAAAAAAAAAAAAAAAAAAAAAAAAAAAATTAATTAACCAAAAAACTTCGAATATATTCGAACGAATTTCGGGCAATTAAAGTTCGTTCGAATTTTATTTTGGGGAAAAAGTGACAGCCCTAACCTGGAGCATTTTTTGTCAGGAGAGGGACTGACTGTGATATTAGGTGACGCTAAGCGAACATCTAAAGCCTACCTCAGACAGTATCTCCGATGGTTGGATGGATGGCATTAGCGCTTTGGAGCAGACAAGTTGTGAAACAAGCGAATGCATTTCCAATAGCCTACATGTCCATTGTCCAGCAATGTCAGGTTATTGTCCAGTAGCCTATCATCCATTTTACTTTATGATCACTGTTACACTAACATAAATCCACGGATTACAAGGTCCGGTGTTCTGCCAAAAAGTGAAAACTGACCAGTGTGATTAACGTTACAGCTGCAGCTGAATAGTGATCACCATGAAGCGATTGTCTCCCAAAAAGTGATTCTTTCTCCACATTTCTTGTGACTACCATTATGGGAAACGACAGTGTAGTCAGTAAACTAGCGTTACTGCAAAGTTTTGAATGAGTTTTATCGGGTGTGCGCTATGAAGAAGTCTGCGTCTCCTTCGGGATCATATCTTCAGCCATGATTTTCGGGACGAGCTGGAAAACTTCTGGTTAAAACTTTCAAAATAATGTTACTTAAACAAAAGTAAATAGCTTATTGATGCACGTTGGAGGAGAAAAGGTATTTCAACGAATGAAGCAGCAAACCTTGTATCAAAATACTCGTGATGTTATATGGCGTGAAACTGTGGCTGTAATGCATTACTCAAAATAAATAAGGTTACGTTACAATAAGCGTTTTATTTTGAAAGCAACAAAGCGGACGATGTACTTGTACATTCTGGCTGACTTGACGCCCGTGCAGATCCACATGACGATGTGTGCGTAATAATAATATAATATAATAAGCTTTATTTATATAGCACCTTTCATACATAAAATGCAGCTCAAAGTGCTGGACATGCAAGAAAAAGACATTTAAAACAGGAGTAATCAGACCATAGTAGGGCTGCACGATATTGGAAAAAACTGACATTGCGATATTCCCCGCCCCTGCGATATATATTGCGACATGAAAAAATACAGATTTTCACCAGATTACCAGAATAGCTCTATTTTAAAGAAAAGAATACTTCTAGAATGATTGGGATGATTTTGTAGAGGAGTCCATCTGATTTTGGAGGGGAAATTAGGTATTTTAATGTTTCTCAACCACTGGGCTGTCGCCTATACTGTAGGCCTCAGAGCGTCATCTATCAGGGTGCATACACATTTTGACCAATGGATTTCCATGACTTAGGCTACATACATGAAAAAGTGAGTGAGTTATGACATTCTACTTTAAAATGTCACTAGCCTACACTTCACTTAGTGTAATGCAGCCTTTAAAACCAGGGAAAGACAACATGTATGCTGTATCACCATATTACCATATCCAACATCTAAGACCATATAGTCTCATATCACAATATTGATATACAATTGATATATTGCCCACCCCTAATATTGAGTGCCAGAATCTACCTCCCAATGATGCTATTTGCAGAAAAACATTAGATTTCATTGATTATAATCACTGCTTTCAACTTCTTTCGTTCTTCTAACGTTTCAATAAATCAACAATGAAACACCCCTGCCACTTTACACACTTGGTCTGACCCCCCGGAAACCCGCAAGCGCAAGGCTGGCAGTACAGAGAGACGAGGATTCACATGCAGCCGACCGTTGACAAACAATTAATTCGTGAAAAGTAATAAATATACATTTAATTGCCCAGATATGTCTCTTCTCTTTTTATTTTCACTGACATGTTTTGTGTAAATAAGTCGCTATGTATGATTAACTCTACCGTAACGTTACTGCTATCATGTGATGCAACATCAGAGACTTGAAGGGGAGAGACAGCCACAGTGATAACACGGACAACTTCTCAGTAATCACTTTAGCCTTCGTGTCACAAGTTGCGGTCTTGCTTTTTGGTGTTTCAAGAGTAAATATCTCCACTCCACGGACATGTTGAGTTACAGCAGCCAGCCTGCTGTATGCGAGTGCGCTGCAAACTGTGGACAAGTCCGCCTCCGCAAACACATCGTTTACAGACGGGCTACTGTCAGCAACGCAACATAAGCAAAAGATAATTCAATTTAGGTCTCTGTGCATGTTTGTTGTGTTGAAGCTAAGCACTAAATGAGTGAGTACAGTAGCGGGGCATCTCTCTCCTTTGAGAGAGCCTGCATTTCACTCAGTAGGCTACCCCTAAAGTGAGAGTTTATCAAGCAACATGACGAGTTAATTTGCTTTTGACATCGCACGTCCTGCGATGTGACTATCGCGCATGCGCACATTGCGATGACGATGTGTAAGCGATATATCGTGCAGCCCTAGACCATAGCAAAAGAGAATACATTAAAACCAATTTGTAGACATGGAAATAAGTAAACACAATAAGAATGATAGTATAATTAAAATAGAAGTAAAGAAATAAAAGATAAAAAAATCTTCTAGACCATTTTTAAAGGGGTGCGGAGTGGGGCGAGTACCCGAACAGCAGAAACGTTACTCGACTACTGACGTTATGAACGAGTGCTCGAGTACCCGAGTACTCGCGCCCATCCCTAGTTAATAATAATGTGTAAATGGTTGAAGCTGAAGCAATTGCAGTTATGTGATTGTTATATTTAAGTCCACTACTGACTCCCCCCTCCTCCCCGTTCCTTATTTCCATTTCAAGAAGTTGGCAACCCTAGATGTGTGTGTGTGTTGCTCACCCAGTCGGTGGTGAACGGAGCTCCGTTGGCCATCAGGTTCCTGACTTCATCGTCTTGACCTTTACGAGCCGCTTCCAACAGACGCTTCCCCAGGTCAACCAACGACATCTGAGAGAGAGAGAGGGGGGAGAAGGAGAGAGATAGACAGAGAGAGAGACAGACAAGAAAGACAGAGAGAGGGGGAGAGACAGAGACGGGGAGATAGACACACACAGGGTTCATACATTTTTGCCAACTGTCCGTACGAGCGATCCTTAACTTCCACATTACCATGACTGACCTGTCAGGTCAGGTGCCTGATAAAATTGTATGTGGTCGATCCAGCATCCTTTATTTTGATACTGCAGCATTGCATTTAGCGATTGTTGTTGTTTGGGCCTTGTGTGAAGTTATTATAGACAAAGGTTCTGACAAAGTCCACAGAAGCTGCAGGTGTGCTGCTCACCATAGTCACTTTGGCATAGTGTAACATCAGAGTTGCTGTACCATTACTTCATGCAAGTTTGGGGAGTGACGGTCAGGGAAGAAAAGAACAAACAAAAAGAAAAAAAGTCCTGATTCTGAGCAATTTAGTTAAAGGTACATTCAGCTATGTTTTTGTGTTAAAATAAGTGTTAAATGGCTCTATATTCTGATAGCAATCATTGAAATAGAGTGTTTGGTCAGTGACTTGAAACCCCCGCTGTCCTCTATCTCTCCTGTAGTCCCTCATGCAGGGCGGACGTATCTCCGCAACCGTAACTCAGACTCAGCGTTGGATTCGGGGTGAAAAAATGCATATAGTCATTTATAGGCATCGCGATCTGACCTTCCGTTCCACAGAAAATGTCTACTTTTCTCTGATTGGATAGTTTAAAGTCAGTGCCAATTTTTATCCAATCAGAGAAAAGTTTACATTTCGTCAGCCAAAAAAACTGTTCAAGTCGACGTTTGAGGCAAATCTGAAGAGATTCCGCCAAGGTGTTCCTCAGATATGGCGTTAACGAACATCGAACGGACGGAAAACCTGAATCCATAATGCCTCCAGCCTGGCTATCGCCGGTGGAGGCATAACAACTGAATTATCGCCTAGCCCTAACATTAATTTACAGCTAGACTTCTCTGTTATTGGCGGTGTGTTTGTGGCCCTACTACTAGCAGCACTGACTTAGCTTGGTGTGTCCACCAGCCCCTATCATGGAGGATTCAGGGCTGGATACCAGGCTAGCACCAATCTGGGAACCCTGAGTCTCTGGGACAGCCCTACCTTTTTTCCCAGCTTCCTGTACAGAGCGCCTCTCCTGCCACCGTCACTTCCCTTTCCGCGTCCGTTTCTAATAATGTTAATGCAAAAACACACTGCATAGAAGACGTCAACTCGTCTCACAACAGTGGAAAATTACTGGAGGTGTAGTTGTTGTGACTAGTATCCCAAAGTCGCGGTGCAAATTGCTATTCAGACTGTAAACAGTGGAGCACGTCACTTCCTTTTCCATGTCCGTGTAAAAATAGATTCTGGGTTACCAGATTGGGCTAGCACTGACTGGTTTTAATTGGAAACGCTGAAATGTAGCCAGATCTAACGTTAAGCTGGCACAAAACCTTGTTCTGTCCGATAATGGACCCCATGGTTATGGCCGTTGTGATTAAGACAGAGTACAGAGACGGACGAGGTTTCTCTCTGCCTGCTGCAGTGGAGCCATTTTAGCCTCCTTCACTGAGAAAGAGTCCGCCATGTGCCACGTCTCCCTCCGCCACTGAGTTACCACAGCACAGATCCTAACCTACACGCTTAGGACAGCCTGGATGAAGATAGTCCACCTCATCAACATGTTTACAGCCACACAAGACAGGAAACTCTTTGATATTAAGTTGTTGTTTTCCGGGGGAAGTCAGCAGAGAAATTTCCTATTTTAGACGCGTAGAAAAAACTACTTCCACATCCGGTTAATGTAGCAGCATTCTGCTCGCGCGCACCATCAAATCGCTTTGGGGGAATTGAGTGATCGATTTATATTTTATTTATTCCTCTGCCTTGTTTCTCTTCGGCATAAAGACAAAGGCTAACGACATGTTAACGTTACGAACCATGCGGACTGCGGACCAGATAGCGTTACGTTACTTACCGTGCCCAGGTTTGTTGCTAACGCAGGCAGCTAACAGTTAGCAGCTAGCTGCTAAACAGCACAGCCTGTCTGTAGGGAAGGTAGATGAGGTCAGCTCGCCTCGCGTTGCAGAAAGCACAGTAGTACGAGCTCAAACACACTGCGCACAACGTGCACGTTAACGTCGCTGCCTTTCTAGCTGGCTCCTCTGGCTTGCTTGTTTACTGCGTCACGTTACATAGATTTGGCCCGTATAAACCGGAAGTTACAGCTTGGCCTTCAAAGTAAAATCGCAAAGTCTGTCCTGACTCAAAATGTTTTTCATGACGTTGCCACAAACGTACGCTATGTGGAAAACAGTGCCATACATTTTGGAATTATAGCAACCATATAAATGTAGCGTTAAATGTCAATGCACTAAACGACAGCCAAAAGAAACACTGCAAAGAATGTTGTGTATTTTGAAAATCTTGATCGGAAGTCCCGCCATTTATGTGGCTAGCTTGACCATGCTGTGTCCCAACTAGCCTCTTAGCATGTAGCCTGATTAGCAGGTTAAACTGAAGCGCCGGTTTACCTGTTCCGCTGTTGGTTTCCAGCTGGTCCGTGCACGCGCACAAACTATAAAACACCCGTATTACAGTTGAGTTGTTTGTTTGTTATGGGGCAGGAAGATGGCGGACTCCAGTGAGTTGAACAGACCCCCTTTTTCTTTCTTTTTTTCTTTTTAGTTAAACAGATCCCAGGTCAGTTCCTCCCGGACAGCGTGAGAAACAACCTTGCTTTTTGGGATGTTGCTTGTTTTTCTCTCGCGAGATCTGGCAACTGCCTATCTGGCTGTGACTTTAAAAAAATAATATTATATAGGACGAATCAGCGTGACGTCACTGCCACCCACAAATGCGTAAATAGTTAACTAGTATGAAAAAGAAAAAAGAAAAAAAAAGTTAACTAGTATGAGTTGTGCCAAACAAACGTTAATAACTCAAAAAGTATACATCACACTGGCGCCGGAACAAGGGGGACATGGGGACATTTTGTCCCCCTTAAAATTTAGTCCCCCTAAAAAAATTTTTTTTTTTTTTTTTTTTTTTAATCTGAGGGGCCAACTGCCCCTGACGCTTAGAGCCCACTTTACGCTGTTTACACAGCCTGTGATGCTTGTTAAAGCCGTGATCGCTGTGGGATTATTACACCTGAGACGGACAGACCCAGGGATCAAGTTACAGAGAGCCCACTTTACACTGTTTACACAGCCTGTGACACTTGTTAAAGCCGTGATCATTGTGAGATTATTACACCTGAGAGACAGACAGACCTGGACTCTGTACTGCACTCACTGTCATTGGCTGCTGCTATAATCGTATACGGTTATTGTTATTTTATTTTTGTGTTGAGATGACAAGTTTTGCACTGTGTTTCGAAGTGATAATAATAATAATAATAATAATAATAATAATAATAATAATAATAATAAGTTCAGTGTTTCTGCCTGTGTTGCTGTTGTAGTGTAATTATAAAATGACCTAAAGGGAGAGAGCAGGTCACCAAGTGAGTGAGAAAAGGAAAAATACTGAATAATTACATCACTACAGTATAATCCTAATGTTAATTTAAAATGAGATATTCATCTAAATATGGCTAAAAATCATCCAAACGTCCATAAAAACGTAAATTTTTCGTCGGCGCCCTTATAGGCGCCGAAAAAAAATATATAAAAAATATATATATATATATATATATATATATATTGTCCCCCTTATTGCAAACTCATTCCGGCGCCACTGATACATCACATCGCTTATTTAGACATTCTGAGTGAGCAGCTCAAGAGTTTGAGGTATATGCATGTCATGTTAAGGGACTCACTTCTAGACTTGAATGAAATTGTATTCACTTACTATCTGCTCCGTGGATTACCATTTTACAATTTCGGAGCCGAAATTGTAACATAGCAACGTTGGTCCACAATGAGGGAGGGGCAAGCGCTGCCTTTTCACTTTCCCCAGCCAGTTGTATCCTGTCGGTCCCAGGGATGGAACCGACGACCTTCCAGTCACAAGCTCGCTTCTCCGTGTTGGGTCCTTGAATTTGAGGGAATTGGGCCTGAAAAGTCATTGAATTTGATGTCTAAGAGGGTGTGGGAACCCTGTGTTATATATTGTAGCGACAATATCTTCTACAGTAGCTTAATGTGACCCACTGACTCCAAATCTATAGACCAGAAATTATTACACCACAAAAAATTAAATACAAAATGTATAGGCCTATTGGATTGTAGTGGTTATTTTATTTTATATTAAGTTTTATTTGAATAGCTGTCATGTAATGTGATGAAGTGACATACAGCACTAAAATCCAATATGAAGAGGTATGTCCTGTTTGTAGTCATACTTTCTGGTAATTGATTCAGAGTCACTGCCTCACATTACATGGAAATTATATTATGGATCCTTGAAAAGTCATGGAAAAGTTTTGAAATGTCATCCAGGAAAATGTGTGGGAACCCTGCAATACTACAGTATCAGTTTATAGGAAGTCTGTGGTTTGTCTTGTAAGACACTAATCCAGATTTCTTACTTTTAGGTTGAGTACTTTTTTACTGTGTATTTATGTCTTGGTCTATAGTGTATTTATGTGCCCTGTGTTAAATGTATGTGTCCCACTACTGCACTGTCAGTGCCCCCGCTGGGGGCAAATAGTTTGTACATTATGAGACTGTTTACAGATGAGCTGAGATCTGTTTGAAATAAACATCCACTGCTGTTTGCCTTCATGTCATTCTTTTTCCTCCCACTGGAAAAACATTTTAATATCTTTATTTGTGTTCAAAACACATTTTAATATCTATCTGTATTCAAAACACATTTTGATATTTGTGTTCAAAACACATTTTGTTGCTATGGTTAGGTCAAGCATTGTCCCCTCCTCCTCCCCCCTGCCTGTTTGTCCTACCCAGCAGCCTATTTTGAGTTGTTTTTCTCCCATCTCCCTGCAAGATTTAACTGAGCTAGTGAGCAGTATGAAAACCTCATCCAGCCCTTTAGACATTTTACAAACAACTTTGCTGAAGGATGTAATCAGCACCATATGCCCCTGTCTGCTCTCTATCATTAATTGCTCACTGGAATCTGGTTGTGTCCCCTCCTATTTTAAACAGGCTGTAGTCCAGCCTAAAAAAAAACATCGCAACTATTGGTCAATTTCAAAGCTGCTTTTTATTTCGAACTCAAAGATTTTAGAAAAGGTTATTGCTAAGCAGCTATCTGATGTCCTAAAAAACCACAACATTTTAGATAAATTCCAGTCCGGTTTCCATCAAAACCACTCTAGAGACAGCTATTCATCATGATGGCCTCTGATGCTGGCGAATGTTCTGGCCTGGTGCTGCTTGATCTTAGCGCATCTTTCGATACTGTGGATCACCGCATCCTGATAGACCAGCTCAGAGAGTGGGTGGGCATCTCAGGGAGCGCCCTAGCCTGGTTTTCCTCATATCTTTCAGATAGGAGTTTCTCTGTGGCTTTGGGCCCTCGTATGTCTGAGTCCACTCCCTTATCCTGTGGGGTGCCCCAGGGTTCGATTATGGGTACATTTCTCTTCACTTTATACATGCTCCCTCTAGGACTTATTAGCAAATTTAAGGGTATTTCATACCATTGCTACGCAGACAATATTCAGCTGTACTTTTCTTTTAATCCTGACAGGACTGGTGATTTTAATGTATTGCATGATTGTCTGCATTTAAGGACTGGATGGCCAGTAACTTCCTTCAGCTAAATGCAGACAAAACTGAAGTTCTGAAGTTGTTGCTGCTGATAGCATTGCTGCTAAGATGGCTGGCTGTATTGAGTCTGGCTTACTAACTGTCCCTAGGATCAAATCATGGGAAGGCCGCATTCACCCACTATGCTCCTGTCAGCTGGAACAAACTGCCTGAAGACCTCAGATCTGCACCAACTTTACTTACATTTAAAAATAGACTAAATACTTTTATGTTTACCGTCACTTTTAACTGCTGAAAATTACAATTACAAGAAAACAAAATAATTTGGTAGAAAGGTATTTTTCCTTTATATAGCCATGATTTATCTGATTTTATGCAAACCCAATGATGTCTCAAGTCCTCTCAAGTTTTTAGCTATTTCTGGAATGCACTTTTTATACTCTTTTTCAAAGTTCTTTTAAATGTCTATTTTATCCTCTTCTTTATTCTTTTATTTTAGCTATTTTTGCAACTACTACGCTTGTCGCTTAATGCACTTTTTATGCTCTTTTTCGGTTATGCTTTTAAATGTTTATTTCATTATTTTATTTTCTTCTGTCATCCATTTTATGTGAAGCACTTTGAATTGCCCGTGTATGAAATGTGCTATACAAATAAACTTGGACTTTTTTAATGTGCCCTCCAACCTGAGAAATCTTGGTGTTGTCTTCGATCAGGCTATGCACCTTGACAAACACATCAAGTCCTTGTCCTGTATGTGTTTTTTCCATCTTAGAAGTATTGCAAAACTTAGGTCTGTTGTATCCCACTGTGACGATGCGACTCCTTATGGACACCCATACGATTTTTAAGCATAATAGCCTAATCATTGTAAAATTCAGGGCTTTAGTTAAAGCGTCAAAGGAGCCCAGCTCTTTAATTTGCAAATGAAAAATATAAAATGAAAAATACAATAGGCTACAGCACATAGGCTATAGCTTCTTTTTTTTGCCACAGATTCATTCCCCCCAGTCCAGCCGTTTGTTCCAGGCCAGTGAAGTCCCAACAATCTACAAAAACATGCAATAATATAAACAGTGTTGTGCAAGCTCACACTTCACTAGAGCTAGCTCAAAGTTCAGCTCACACAGATTATAATGAACAAGTTCACGTTCATAGCTCATATTTTGAGCTTTGAGCTATAGCTCACAGTCCCCAAAAATAAGCGACTCAGTTAATTTCAAGCTCAATTCTTACCCAGAGAAAAGGTACAGCACTGAAAATGTAACAAGCAATAGTTTTTTAAACATCTTTATTTTAAAAGATGAAAAAATCCAGGTGCTTTAGCCCCAAGCTTCAACAAGCACTGCAGACATTTTATCTCTCTAAAATCAAATATACAATTAATTTAAAAAATCCAGTCCACAGTTTTGTCTACATTTTTCCCCAGTCCAGGCAGCTGTTCTGTAATCCCTGTTCCAGTCCAGTAACGGCACACATTTTTTTTTTTTTTACCTTTATTTATACAGGGGGAGTCTCACTGAGAGCAATGCTCTCTTTTTCAGGAGTGCCCTGTTCACATTCACACACACATTCATACATGGAAGCTGACCAGTACAACCACAGTCTGATCCGCTGGCCACTGATCAGCTCCACTGGAGCGGTTGGGGATAAGGGCCTTGCTGAAGAGCACCTCAGTGGTGGTAATGAGGAGGGGCAAGCGCTGCCTTTTCACTTTCCCCACCCAGATTTATCCTGCTGGTCCCGGGGATTGAACCGACGACCTTCCGGGCACAAGGTCGCTTCTCTAACCATTGGGCCACCACTGCCCCATGATAAGAATAGCCGTCTGGCATGGAGGCCTATCAAACACAAGAGTAAAAAAATGTAATCAAATGAAGTCAAATGAAGCATGCAAAAGACCAGCATAAACATGTGTGCTGTAGCGTAATGCAACCCAAGATATTCTAAATTACATTTAAAATGTATTTTACTTTATCTTGTGTACATAGTAATATTGAAGTCATACTATTTAGCCTATAATATAGGCTACCATTAGCCTTTTCCACTTCCCACCCAATTGACCCATTTTGTGTCTAAGATGCAAGCAAAACTAACGAGGGCCCTGGTACTGGACCACCTGTGTTACACAAACTGAATGGATGAATTTATCTATTCAAAGCAGACCTTCAAAACAGGAAACCCCAAATAATAGACTACTATGGTAGCCTATTTATTATATAGGCTACTATTCAAAGCAGACCTTCAAAACAGGAAACCCAGAGATATTACTCTTGGGGTTGATGCAGGTTGATGCGATTTTCTCACAGGGCTTTCTGAGGAGACATTATTGCCTCAAATATCAGATTAAGAAGAGATGAAAAAAGTTGCGCTATAAGAACAATCTAACTGTTAGTTTTGCTAAGAAGTTTGGATGGAGAAAAATTAGTTAAAACATATTTGTTAATTTACCCTTTTACCGAAATCATGTTGGCAGCACGCCGAGCTGCTTGTCAGTCTGCTTCTAAGTGCACCTGGAGCTTGTCAATAAATCCTCGTCCCATTGGCTCACGTGAGCATGGGCGCCTGGCCAATCCCGGGGCTTGACTGCTGCGTAGGCGGGCACAGCGTGGTTTTAGCGTAACCTATAGAGACTAACCTCGTGTCACCAGGCTCTTCTCGGCGAGAAAGAGCCTGGCCTCCGTTCACAAGTGATTTTGTCACCCTGCCTGCTTCCGGCCTATAGAGCCCGCCCTAGACAGGAAGCAACAGCGGAAATAGCTTGCTAACTTGACAATTAGACAACGAATCCGAAAATAAAACGGCAAACAACAAAACAAAAGATGGACGTACCGAACTAAGTTTTTGAAGAAGTTCTTGTAGAAACATTGCGGATTGACAATCTCACATATTTTAAGCCAATACAGAAGCTTTACTTTTCAAACAAATGGGTTGGTCAGTTGATGGAATAGTTATAACGCTAGTTGTCTGTCCGCTGTTATCGATAATGGAGGATCGATTACAACAGTTGAAGCATCTCTGCTGCCTGTGCTGGGAAAGACATGGACATTGATCATAAGATTTCACATGGCGAGTAGCCTACTCCATTGTCTTTGGCTCTCCAGAAACCTTCCTCAGCAGTTACTAGAAATGTGTTAACGCTACTATACAACTTGTGTTGTTGTTCTTTTCAGGCTCTAGCTAACGTAACCTCGCCGTGTCAAGCTAACGGCAACAAAGACGTTTTTTGGCGCACTTATTTCCGGTGTTGCTTCCAGTTCCTTGGTTTACGCCCCATGACAAAAAGCGGGGTGAAAGGTGCCCAAACTAATAGAGACAGGGCCCTATCGTTGCAATCGGCGTAGAAACTGCGTTTAAGGCCTAGCGCTAGGCCGCCTAGTGCAGTTAGTGGGTGTGGACCAGCGCACTCGCTATCTTGGTATCGGCGCTACACGCAGCCTCAACCATTATAACCACGCCTTTTAAGCGTAAAATTATGCATAGTCCGCTCATTGGAGAATTGCAGTAAAGAGTCACACGCTTGCCTTTTAAGCTCCAATTCCTGGACAAATCCGGTAAAACCAGACAAAGCCAGCGCTCTGCCCCCCCCCCCCCCCCCTTCATCCAGTCTGTCTGTCTCCATATATAGGCTATTATTCCATATTATTATGCTTCTCAAACCAATCTAACTGCAGTTTAAATACTGCAAGCATGTAAATACCCTACACTATAACAAGATCAAAGTGAAAAGAATGTTCTAAATGCATCAGCTAGAAAAATATAGCCTATTAGATTGGTGAAAGTTTGTCCAGAAAGATATCATTTTCTCTCGCCTGCTGCAGGAAGGATGATGCACATAAATATACCCTACATTATGTAAAGTCATTGCATAAATGTGTTTTTATTGTAAAACTAAATGTGAAGTAGGGCCAAGTTATTGGAGCGGACATCACAGTAGGCCTATAGCACATGACAGTAGAAGCGTGTTCCGCTGTCACTTTTCTAAATCACGTTAAATCGACAAGGGATATTTATAGCCCCAGTAGGACATATATGTTTCACATAGGGTGGTGTTTTCATTTCGATGTTTTATTTGGTCCAATATTGAAATGTTCTACAATTGCTTGTGTTACCATTACACATTATTTAGATCTACCTTTATATAGGTTTTCGGCTCATTTGGTTGCTATTTAGTAGCGAAATGGAGTACCACAATGCATGCTGGGACATGCCAGGCAGTGAACTTACAACTTCTTTTACCTATGGGAAGTGTGTTGTGTCTGTCTGAGCGAGGGAGTCAGAGAGAGAGAGAGAAGGGTGACAGGGAAGAGGCAGAACAGCGCTCCTCGCAACTGGCGCACTGAATAGGCCTGGTTTCAGAGAGAGACATGAGAAGGGTGACAGGGGAGAGGCAGAGGAGCGCCCCGCTCAACTGGCGCACTGAATAGGCCTGGTTTTCAAAAGCACAAAGCGCTAAATTTACGCCAGTTGGGAAGATATCATTAAGCTTCTGGCATACTCTTTGCGCCCAGCCAAGCGCATAGGGCGCGCGGCGATTATGACGTCATCGCACGGGGCGTGTCGGGGGACGAGGCCTGAGCGCAGCGCGGCCGTCGGGTTTTGCTGCCTGTGCCTGTGAGATCTCTGTGGTAGGCTATCAGTGGATATCTGCTGTGATTGAGTCCTCACCATCGTAAAGTCGCCTTTGAAGCATGATGTTCGATTATAACGAACTAGTTGTGTGGCTTAGCCTTCCCAAATGTTGAAGGTCGTTTTTTAGAATTTAATACATAGAATTGGGAACGTTACATTCAATTTCATTCAGACTGCCTGGAGGAGCGGGCTGAGCACTGAGTATGTTTTGTTTTGGCCTGCGCAGAGTGCATGCGCCCTCCTCGGAGCCCTGCCTCCAGCGCGTGCGCGAAGAGTATGCCAGAAGCTTTAGGCCGGCATTTAAGGCCGACACGCCCATTCAGGGAGAGCGCCACGCCCATTCCGCCTAAAGCACATTTGCCAGCGTAAAGCCATGTTGATATCTTCCCGAGGCAGGCGCAAGGCACGTTTTTTTGCGTTTAAGGCCCATTTTAGCGCCGAAGGCCTGTGGGAGAATAGGGGCCACAGTCGGCATGTGTGGGAACGCCCACAAAATGTTAAACAGCTGGCGCGCGAGTGGGGTAAAACCGCCGATATATCTCAATGGGCTGACTCACCAAAGGACGGTGCTGAGGCTCATATTTAGTATTACAGACAACACACACTTTTTTTTGTTCACAGTAAATAAATGGCAAAATAAAACATAGCCTACACCTATATGCAAATATTGTAGGCTACAGGTGACAAGAAAACCCTGATGGGCTTAAAACATAGCCTACTTCTGCGTCCACCTCGATTTGGAGCCTTGCCGGCGGCAGCACCTATATAGTCCATATTATCGATCGTCAGCTTGGCCGTTGCAGGGGAGTCCCCAGCAAAATGAGTCAATTGTGTGAGTTCACTAGGATTTCAATGACTAGAAGTTAGCCCAGGGAGAGAATGTAGTGCATATACTTAATAGCGTTCACTCTGTCCTGTTATCTCCACATCTACATTATATTGTAACGATTCAGGTATTGGTTCAGGAACCGGAGACTTATAGTTGGTACAGGCTTTTATTCACGGCTCATTCTCATAGCTCCTAGCGGTAGCTGCGCTCCTAGCTATACACACGTCTTCCCAGCTCTCTCACATACTGTAGCTTGACTGGCATCACCACGAGACAGGAAGTGCCACTTACACACCGTTCCCCCCAGGAACACCCCCACACATCAGTTCCTAGCTACACACCGAGACACCCCATTACATGTCAAAACCCCGGGTCGCTACAATATTATAGCCTACTTGCGCTGTTCGTGTCAGCTGCGTCAAGTCACATTTTCGAGGAGCTGCACGCAGGCTGCGCCGACAGGCTCGCCAGCCGCGGCGCACCCCTCGGCGCATTCAGTGAGGGCTTTGACGCATATGTTTTCCGCTTTCTGCGAGGTCTCTTATCTCATCAATTAAACTAAAGTTACCACTAGTTACAGCAGAAACATACAATTTAACTCATTGAGTGCCAGCCACTTTTGGTGCCAGAGTTTCAGAGCGTTTTCAGTGATTTCTCGAGGCCCACAGAATATTGTGTGATATTACTATGTAAACACCAAACACGCCCAAAGAACGATGAGACTCTCTTCTATCATCAGCAAAAAAAAGTTTATTGATATCATTTTCCGTTCTTTAGTTATGAGCCGGAGAAGATAGGTTGATTTCACCAAAAAGAGACGTTTCAAACTAGAAGCTGAGATAATTAGCCTTTTGTGAAATGAAGCATTTCAAGCACATGACTGACTCTGAAGCTAATATTTTCTTATGTAGTCACACCTCAAAAATAATTTCCTTCAATAAAACAGTGAAAACAAAGGAATTTTGTTTGGCAAAATAATATTTTTTAGCTGCAACCAGCAGCGCTGGCCCCTGGTTGCAGCTTCTTGCTGGTCTTGATTTACTGCTGGTGGGCATCAGATATTCTAGCTTGTGTTTGCCAATCCTGTCCTGCTGTCTGGGTCTGTCTGGGTCAGTGTTGTATGCTGCCCTGCGTGCCCCACCCCGCTCAACTGCAAACCCCACCTCCGTGGGAGTGTCTCTGGTGGCTCTCTGCTGCGTTTGCTCTGTACTGAAAAGTGCGCTACATCCAGCTTTTTTACAGCGTTCCGCGTGTATTTGTCAACGGCTCCCATCGCTTCCAGTTGGGAATAATAACAACTCCACAACTAATCATGCGGATGGGCTATCGCAGCGGACACGGAGGGGCTCAATTGTGGCAGCAGATTGGCTGCTGCAGGCACAGCTAACGTTATGCTTCATGCATATCGATGCATACCGATGCGATTTCCGTTTCCCCATGACTTCTTCTGTTTTTTCCTCGCCTTTCTGTAATCTGGAGAGCACTGTCGCCACCTAATGGGTCCGCAAAATAGCTTTTACACATTCAACATCCACCATACTTTCACAGGAGATGGATCAGGCTTTGATCCACGTCCCACCGTCAAAAAACGCATTTGACGCCGATCGACGTCATTGGCACTCTACGTTACTATTCGCTTTGACGCCGATCGACGTCATTGGCACTCAATGAGTTAAACAAGAACAAGGGACAAAAGACAAAAGCGAAAAAATGTAATAAAACATGGCAAGGTCACATCACAACAAACACACAGGCGTGAGTTGTTATTAAGGTTTTATTTGAGAAAACTCAGACATCTGGGACATTTTGACTGTAACGGCTCTGAGTGTGTGCACCGCGTCACTCTGTAGGCCAGACAACATGAGATGACTGCAGAAAAATCACATTCAGGAGGAAAACTAGGCTACTGTGAAAAAAAAAGTGTTTGTTTTCAATTATATATGCATGAGCTGGCCTAGTATTATTATTATTAATATTATTACCCTTGTATAACAGTACATTCTCAATTCAATGACCTATTTCCCTTTGAACCAGCAGATGGTGCTGGACGGATCGTTCAACAGTGAAACACATTGGATATCTTTTTTGCTTGTGTTTTGGGGGGTTCAGTTTCCAGAAGCAACAGTGATGGGATTTTGATATACAAATACAAGGGGAAAAGTATTTATCATGACGTGGAAAATAACCTACCAAGGTGAAAAAGTTAATGTCTGTTCATTGTGACTGTAGACAGACTATTGCACCAGTTTGAGTCCTGCTCAACACAACAGCAACTAATAAATAAATAAATAAATACAAAAAAACACAGGGTTAAGAAACAAGGCAGCCTCCCTCTCTCTCTCCCCCCTCAGGTGGGTTTCCATCCACCTGTTTGTTTTTTTTGCAAATTTGGGTGCATGAGGGCGGGGCAGAAAAAGGTGTAAAAAAAGTTTGCACGCTTGGGGGAGGTGGAAAAGTTGTGTCTCAAATGGTAAATGCGACGAATGCAGTAGAAACCAATGAAGCTAATCTTGCGTTGTCTCTTGGTTACCTCTAATTAAACAAACCCCATTCAAAAACCATGCAGTTTCATATTGCCTTGCTACGATGCACTCCACATGTCGGCATCACTCACTAAATACACTTGTAAGGTAAATAAGAAACGCATTTAAGCACAATTATGGGCTGTTCAGACAGGACGTGTATTTCAGGTCAGAACGCTTTGGAAATCATCTTGAGAGCGCTTCCAATGCACACAGACCAGCGCACAGAGCGTTTTGTGTGTGTGTTTTTTTTGTTTTTCCCTGCTGTCGCTCACACTACTGTTTATTGTTGATCGTTTGCACTGTAAACATGAAAGCCAGATTGGCATTTCTGTCAGCAGCAGAGTTTGAAGATCCCCCAGGCAGGTGAAGGGGTAGTAGTGACTGACGAGCAGCACGCTTTTCCTCCATATGTTCCAACTTTTTTCAGCTTGAGACGCTCAGAGCGCTCTACCCAAAGACACTAGCCGCCAAGAGCGCTTAAACGCCAGGTGCGGTCCTTGAAAGAGGAGCGCTCCTAGTGCATCCTTACCATAGAGAATGAATTGCAGAAAGGCGCTGACTTCTCAAATACGCAGGTCCTGTCTGAACAGCCCCATACAAGGTTTTCGACTGCCCACTGCTGTGTTTTAACGGAAGACCACCTTACATGTTATTCACTTGCAGTAACTGCTCCGTGGATTATACATTATGTATAACGAATTGAAGAGTGGTGCCTGGTAATCCATTTCATGCTGTAGCATTGTGGATAATGAAAAAACTTTTTAATGTTTTTCATACAGCTCGCAAGACAACGGCACGGGTTTTAATCAGCAGGCAGACAGCACAACTGACTGCGCATCAACTCCTAATATCCGCATAACACTAGTGTTTCAAATACACAGGACGTGATGTCAGTGAAAACGCGTATCATTTAGCATTTTCTTTTGCCATTTTTCTGAAAATTCTGTTGAAATTTGCAATACACTTGGATGGAAACCCAACTTCTGTCTCTCCTTCTCTCGGTCTCTCATTTCCTTCCATTTTGGCACAAACCACAAACCTTAACAAGTCATTCTATAGGGTAGGAAATTAACGGGGGCTCGGGGCAAATTGCACGAAAAAAGAAAAGCCCTTGGAATTGGGATGACAAGGTAGGCTATACTATGCAACTTTTTAGGGCCCTTCAAACGTAAACAAAATGTTTGTATTTTTTTTCTTTTTTACATTTTAATCTCTGACAGAGCTTTTGATACAAGGAATATCATACAATAGAATATTAATTTGTAAGAGCTAAAAAATAATTTTAGATATACACTACTTGAAAGCCATAAACTGAAGGGTTTGTTTGTAGACATTGGAGCCAAACAGGGTTGTGTTTTGAGTGATGGTGCAATAATAACAATTAAAAGAGCACATTGTCTCCACCCTTCTGTCTCACCACTATGTGATAGGTGTCGGTTGTCAGAGGGTACATTCACTCGTATTTCGCCAATCGCCTGCACCGATCTGAAATTCCTCCAGAAATTCCTCCAGTGTTTTTCCCCCCAGCTTCCTTTGACCAGGCTCTGTGGGTGTGAAGTACAGACTGTCTCATGGTGTAGAAGAGACCGTCTGGCTTGAGACTAGCCCAGGGCCTAAAGAAGCTGTCAACAGTCTACTGTTATGGGTTGGACTGGATAGAGACATCTACCTATATACTGTCGGCCATACATCACAACATGCCAGACAATGTTGTTGAGATGACAGGAAATGAGGATTGTTTATGAACATTTAGGAATAAAATATGCTTGGATTAGAGTCATTGAATGTTTGTCTGTCATGCAGAAGAACTGCCCTGGGAATTATCCAAAATGCCCCGAAACATATTCCACAAGGGTGATAAAAAAGCCCTTCTTTTAATTTTTTTTTAATTTAGTTAATTTCCTACCCTGCATGTAAAATGTACTTCTTCACAGTGAGACGCGAGGCACCGCTTTGTTCCGTTAATGTGGATTTAATGAGTTAAACCTTTTTTAATTCAAGGCCCACTTCTGATTGTTAAAACATTTCTGAGGACCACCTTCCAAAATAAATGATAGGTTATCATTGTGATATCTTCATGTGCGAGGTCCTCCCACTAGATGGCACTCTGAGGCCCACCAGTGGGCCACGGCCCAGTGGTTGAGAAACACTGAGTTAAAGGATGTAGGTCAATGGGGTCACTCAGAGGTCAGACTGGGTCACTCAGAGGTCACAGGGTCACTCAGAGGTCACTGGCGTCACTCAGAGGTCACAGCAGCAAGCTGAGGTCGGCCAATAGAGAGTCCACGCTGGCGACGGGAGCTCTCCAGTAGTTGAAGGAGGAGAACTCGGACAGCTGAGAGAGAGAGGGAGAGGTCAGTTATATTTCCAATTATCTGTCGCCCTCTGCCATTACATCATGTAAGGGATGACCATACACTGACATTTATGCTTTCTAATTCTCAAACATCAGTAGTGGTTAGGCCCTCATAGATGTTTGAATGTGACACTAGGTCTGTGTAATTAGACCGATTTTCTTGAGGTGTTAAGCCCCACAAAACTAATGCTTTATTGGTCCTAAGTGCAGCTCAGGTGAAAATTATAGAAGTTGACTGGGAGGTGAAGATGTTGGAGACATGACTGTAGTAGTAGTAGTAGTAATTTCGGTCCACTACACTAGTTTTCCCAAATGTATGTAGCCTGCATAGAAATAAATAAATAACAATAATAAGGCATCAAAGCAGTAGGCTAGGCCGTCCCATTTAGCAACGCTTCGTTCCAGCTGGTCCCAGCCTTCGCGGTTCACGGAGGACAGGCCTTTGTAGACCACGCCCTTCGGAGGGTGTGGCCGCCGTATTGAAACACAGTAATAATTGCACCTAGCCTATGCTGTAATGTAAACTCCAGTTTGCAGTCATGGTGCCCAAGAATTAGCAGTTTTAATTCCATTCATGTTGTCCTGTTTATTAGGCTGCATCCCTGTACTATTTACAGGTACACAGCTACAGTAGCTAGCGAAATGCTAATGTAAACTGTCACAGCAGCAGGCAGTTGCTACTGACCAGCTGAAGTATCACTGGGCTATTAAGTCAGATATCAGGGGGAACATAAAGCTGTGTGATGTAGGCTACTGTAGATACTCACCGATCTAGCACATTGTAGCATCTACTGCTTATGTAACGTTAAACAGGGATTATGGACATTATGGACTCTGTAGTTGAATGCCATTATTGAGAGTGTGCTGCTGCACCGCAACGGCATTGAAAAGGCACGGCAAACAGACCTCAAATGCACAGCAAAGAAGGGAATTACTATGACTGTAGGTTAATAAGGATTAGGGCTGTCAATCTTCCTCAATAATCCAATTAGATTTTCAGTGCTTTTATTATTTTAATATTCGATTTTTAATGAATTTTTAATTTTACTTAGACTTCTATAAAGCCTAATCAGCATGTTGTTGTTATGTACCGTTCTGTCCCCTAGAGAGCAGTCCAACCACTCAAATGTCCCGTTAACCGTAACCTGTAACATTGACCAATGAATGAGATAGATTACATGATCAAATTAAACTACATTACATGAGATAGATTACATGAGAAGATTCAACTCGTGTCACATCCATTTGTGGTCAAGGCGATCTTTTCTTCACTGATCATTTTTCTGATGTTACTGAGCCCAACTCAACCCAGCAAGCGGAAGCTAGACGATTTTATTCTCAAAATAAAAGCGCTAATGTATTACTGTGTGACTCGGAGCGGGTTAAAATGGACTTTTTGAAGGCACAACATTATGTTCATTTAAAACAAGTTTCTATGCAAATGTTTTCTTTATTTCCTCTTTGGTACTTGAGGTATTTCGGAACACACACACACACACACACACACACACACACACACACACACACACACACACACACACACACACACACACACACACACACACACACGTTGCAATGGTACTTTTATTTTTAAAGTTGTAATGGGAGTTTTCCTTTCTATTCTGGCTGACTTGACAACTGTCATCAGGGGCGGACTGGGATCATAATTCAGGCCGGGCATTAGATACCAAGCAGGCCAGGGCGATACGGACCGACGTGTGTGCCGGCGTCCGTAGGGCGGCGGCGAAAAATTTGGACCGTTTGAAGCCCAATTTGGGCCGCTTGAAGCCCAATTTGGGCCGTTTGAAGCCCGATTTGGGTCGTTTAAAGCCAGATTTGGGCCGTTTGAAGCCCAATTTGGGCCATTTGAAGCCCAATTTGGGCCGTTTGAAGCCCAATTTGGGCCAAGTCCAATTTTACAATGAGATGCACTCACTTTAAACCTGAATAAAGTAATAAAACCACTAGTAAACCAGTAGGCGGCGCCTGGCCTGCTGTTCAGTGAGTGGCCTGGCCTGGCCTGCAAAAAAAAAAGCCCCCCCCCCCCCCCCCCCATTTTTTTTTTTTTTTTTTTTTTTGCAGGCCAGGCCAGGCCAGGCCACCGGGCATTTGCCCGACGTGCCCGATTATGCAGTCCGCCACTGACTGTCATCAAACTTTTAGCATGTTGTTGTCTTTGATGTAATTGAGTCTTACGCTCGTCCCTGTACTATTCACATTCACGTGTGCCTTGGTATCAGAAATAGCCTATCTATTGTATGAAGAATGACTAGCAATTTGACTGCTTTTGCCTCTGCCTTAGTTTTTCATTGGATATTGTGACGACAGAAGTTACAATATATTGACGGGTTCCACCACATGCATGTGAGTTGATGCGGAGTGATTATGCACGAGGTTAAAGGGATACTCTACTTTTTCAGGAGTTTAGCTCATTTGCCACATCCCCCCCACATAACCGAGATACACCGTGCCTTACCAGCACTGTCCGCGCAGTTTACAGTGAGCTACAGTCGTGAAATTAGTTAGTATTAGGGCTGTCCCAAACGATTATTTTCTTATCGATTAATCTAACGATTATTTTTTCGATTACGGTAGTCGATTAATCTAACGATTCTTTTTTATTTAATTTTTTTATTATATAACAATAAATTTACCCCAAAACTTCTCAATTTCAGTATTTTATTTAACCATCTAATTCTCTTTAACAGTCCAACATAACATATCTCAAATAGAATTAAAGCAAGAGCTTGTCCTCAAATAAAATGAATATAGTGCAATTCAAAATAAAATAGTAGAATAAATAAAATTCAAGTCACTTTCAGGAGGAATACCAAAAACCTTGTGCAATGTCAACTGAGTTTAGCAGCAGTCCAACATAAAATCATCATCTTACAGTACAATGGTGTGCAATTTTCAGTAACAGTGCTCTTAATTTTGGAGAAAGACAAAATGCTCCATGTAAGATGGTCATACATCATCCAGACACAAGTCTGTGTCTGTAGCATCCACACCCAACACCAACTGGTCTTACGACTGGTCTTAAGCTAAGTCGGTCGTAACTTTACGACCTAACAGCTACGCCGGTTGCACCAACAGGGCCTTTTTCTCACTAAGACCGGTCGTAAATATTACGCCTAGTCCAGAGCAGGCGTAAGGTGCAGTATAGACGGTTTTCACCTGTGTGTTGCGCAATAGTCACAACCCCTCAGCACGGCTGTATTCAGCCCTCAATTATAAACCGCAAACCGGAGTGCGTTATAACGTTATAAATATAGTCACGACGTTAACAACTAACCAATGCTGGGGGTCCGTATGGAAAGTGGAAATCGAAATGGTTAAAAGTTAAATCAATTTGGTTATTCAGTGGCATTTTACTGCCATGTAAAGTAACGACAAGTAACAGTTAGCCGCTAACATTAGCCACACTATTTTTGTTTTGTGACGATTGTGACGCGTCGAGGCACGTAGCGTGCGTCGACGTAATTACGTAGTCGACGTCATCGATTACATCGACTCGCCGGGACAGCCCTAGTTAGTATCGCCATAGAATGGAGCGTAATGGTACAGCTGTTCAAAATCCGCCAAAACACACATCTCACGGCGCCAAAATACATGTTGTGCTTCGGGTACTCACCACACGATGAAATATTAATCCAATATTTCACTACTCTCCAAACATGGCCACCGACCTCTTTTCCTTCCAAAAAGACAGATTATGTGCTTTTTGGATTAATATTTCATTGAGTGGCGAGATCTCAAACTGGTGCTTAATGAGAGTAATGCCTACCCCACACTACAGGATTTTCAAATCCTTGAAGATTATAAAAATCTTGAGAGCCCACACACTACAGGACAGAGAGAGCCGATTTTTTAACATTTCAATCTTGGGACACACACACAATCGCGTCTGTTCAAACGCAACCCCACACACTAGAAGATTATGCCGAAGATTCACCTTGGAAGCAGGGCTCGACGTTAACTTTTAAAATGCCTATTCAGTGTGCGCACCGGGTGTAGTAGTGTCATTTCGTTTTCTAAACAAATTTTATTTTTTGTTTTTATAATGCATTTGCACTGAAAGGATTTGTTTAACTAATATTTGCGCGGACAGCCGCGTCCATTCGGGGTGTAGGCCTACTGTGCACGGCCAGGCGAAAACCGTCTGCACAGGTGTCTTGTGGAGGGGCGCGTCTGCTGATTTGACTCACTTTTCCGTGCGGACACTCGCCGATGCGGGAAGCTGAGACCTAAGCGCAGGGCCGATTTTACACTTCATGGGCCCCTGGGCTATTCATCTCTGCAGGGCCCCCCCCTCAAGCGGAAGGGGGGGCTTCGGCGGCGCCCAAAAAAAATGTGAGTGTTTTTTTTTAACCTTTTTTAGCCGTATTTAAAGGAATATCTAATTTTAAATCAACATTAGGATTATACTGTTGTGATGTCATTATTCAGTATCTTCTCCTTTTCTCACTAACTTTCATGTCACCACCTGCTCTCCTGTCAGCATTCTAACTTACAAACACAAACTGTAGGTTTAGCCATCATGTTCTTTCATAAACAGCCTGATTGGAAAGGAAAACAACAAGCACTTTTATTATTATTATTTAGTATTTATTATTGCTGTTATTATTACAGTGCACACACACATTCTCACAATTATTGCACAAATCAATCGAGCAGTATTCAAGTCTGTTCGTACCTGAAATGTCTTCTTCCTGACTTTTGCCGTGGCAAAGCGTTTGACTAGATTGGTGAAGTCCAATGTTCTAACAATGTCACTTTCCAATGACATCAATGTCAAGTGGGTGAGCCTTTCCTCCTCTCGCTGTTCCGACCTCCCCTCTCCCAGCCCCCATGCCTAAACCTAACCTCCCCCAGACCCTAACCCAAAACCTAACCTCTCCCACCCCCACGCCTAAACCTAACCTCCCCCAGACCCTAACCCAAAACCTAACCTCTCCCACCCCCACGCCTAAACCTAAGGTCGGCATTGCGAGTGGTCGGCATAGCGGGTGGACACCATCTCACAGTGGATGTTATTACTCTGCAAAAAAAATTGAATGGCGCCAGTAAAAAAAACATTTTTTGCGAAGACCCTGGACAGGGGGCCCAAAAAAACCCCATCAAGGGTCCCCCCAAAAAAAAAAAAAAAAAAAAAAAAAAAAAAAATTTTTTTTTTTTTTTTGGGGCCCCTTGATGTCCCGGGCCCCGGGCTTCAGCCCGGGTAAGCCCGTTGGTAAAATCGGCCCTGCCTAAGCGCTTGTTGCAGGCTACATGCTTTGCAGTATAGCATTTAGTTTTCCGTCCCGTTCAAAGACGCACGGGTATTTCACCTCGATGACAATTTCCTCGTTCTTTGTTTCTGTGCGGGGCTGCGGGCGGACGCGGACCAGATTATTTTGCGAAAAACTGTAATGGAAATGCAGCTACTACTGGCTCTCTGCTCAAGATGCAATCGCCTGTCGGGTTGTAAATATCTAACATGTTAGATATGCCCGATTCACAATCGGGAAGAGGCAGTCTTCCCGATTGTGAATCTTTGAACCCCACACACTACAGGATCATTTGGGAAGATTATCTGCCCGACGCGCTTCAAATCGGGAGCACCCCCGAGAAAATCGGGAGGGGGGAATCTTGGCCATAATCTTGCAAATTATCCTGTAGTGTGGGGTAGGCATTAGACCAAGTTTATGTTGTTTTCTAGAGCCAGAGACATTGCTTATAATAACCTGCACATATCTACTGTGAATGGGTCTGATATTGAGAGACTCCCAGAATATAAATCTCTCTGTATCTGGCTGGATGATAAACTTACTTTTAAATATCATGTGAACATTCTTGCCAAAAAACTGCAGCAGAAAATTTGATTTTTATATAGGAACAGAGCTTGTTTTCCTATGATTAGTCGGAAAAGAGTAATTGAAGCTGTTTTCCTGTCTGTACTGGATTATGGGGATGTGATTTACAGGCACGTGGCAGTTTCTACTCTTAAGCCCCTAGAGTCTGTATATCACTCAGCGATTAGATGTATCACCGGTGATAATTATGATACTCACCACTGTGTGTTATATAATAGAGTTTGTTGGTGTTCCCTAGCACAAAGACAAGAGCTACACTGGCATTTGTTTCTATATAAAGCCTTAATTGGAGACTGCCCAAATTACCTCACTTTGTTACTGAAGTGGAACTCTGGCCCTTATGGCACACGAGCCAACAACTGGCTCACTCTTAGAATACCAAATGTTCGTACTGACCTTGGGAAAACGGCTTTTAACTATTGTGCACCTCAAACATGGAACACCATTCAACAAACACTGAAACTCAGTACTTTTGTATCCTTTTTTGCCAGAAATTCATGGCATGTTGGTCATCATTATTATAGGCATAGTTTTCATAGCAAGTTAGTTGGGTACTTGTGCCAGGCAGCTAAAGCTAGCATTGTAATGTTAGCCATCCCTCATAGAGCTGTGCATCTTCACTGATCTCCCGATTCGATACGATTCGATTATACAAGTCTACGATTCGATTCGATTCGATTATACGATGCATCTTAAATCAATGCATCACTTTTTCCGCAATACATGATTTATTTTTTCTCACTTTCTTTTTTCTCACTGTGTGGCTACTTTTAAAATAAAAGTGCATTTGGAATTGCATTGTATTATGATCCATAATTAAAATAAACAACTGCATGTACTTACATTCTATTTTATTTGATTATAAAAAAAAAAAAAAAAAAAAAAAATCGATTTTTGATATTTGTTAATCGATTCAGAATCGTCCTACCCTTGTACCCTGTTAGTCCAACGGTTGGATCGTTTTAACATTCGCGCGGATGGGGTTTTGACATTTTTGGTGGTCTGAGGCCAAAAGTATGCTCAGGTCTTTTTTTCTGTGTGTTTTACAAAAGTCTCCCTCTCACCATGTTAGGCCTCCTGTAGAGAAAATACTCACACGTTTACTGTTGGCGGTTGTTTTTTGGAACGCAAATTCTCATTGACTTCCATTATAACATACTTTTTTGGGACCTCCAGCCATTGAAAAAAAAAAATGCACTCACATTATGTTTTTATTCTATCATCTTGGACCAAACACCTTGAAATTTGACCTTGAAATGGAATTTTGTGGTTGGCTGAAAATTTGGGGGAATTACATGGCCTCAAAGTCCATTGCATAGTTTTCCCATAGTTTTCAATGTTAATTTTGAACAAAAACGACTCTTTTTTAGGACCTCCAGCTTTTTTCCCCAAAAAAGATTATTTCCCTGATGTTACACATCTCACCTCGAGTCAAGGCTTGTAATTACTAGTTTCTATTGTGTTTGGCTATTTCCCCCTATTCCCCCAGTTTTGGCACAACAACCAATTACATGCAGTTTACATGAAATGTACAGGAAATTGATCTGTATGCCGAACATGGGAAAATATTCAAAAACAGAATTTTACAGTGCACACTACTAATTTGAAGCCTTTAGACCAGGATAGATGCTGGACTAAAGCTCATTTGTGTTTTTTGGGGAAAAAGTCTGGGAGTCCAAAACAGGCACTTTTTGCTTTTTTGGCTCAAATCATGCAGTAAATATGAAAACCAACTGATGATGTCACAATGTCTATGAATGTCATCAGTGACATCATTAGTGACCAAAAACATCTTATGACATCACTGATGATAATCTGATTACAAAAGTAATCTGATTACAATGAGTAATCTGATTACAATGAGTAATCTGATTACAAAAGTAATCTGAATTTACAGATAGAAATTACAAAAAAAAAAAACTAAAGATGGATGAAAATGAATGTTGCTGCCAATCTTTGACCTATCCCAGGCTATGAAATCCCCCCCTTGAAAAATCCACTTTGCATTTATGGGAACAAAAATATATGGGAAATTGTGTTTTTACTGTACTTTTACTGTACTTACAGTACTACTGGACACTGGCATTTGAGGGGTTAAAGTTCTGACTAAGTATGAAATGTTGGTACACATAATGAGGGATGAAGTTACCAATGAATAAAAAAAATATAAAAAAAATGTTTGGGAAGAAATTAATAATAATCTTATTAATTATTCATATGTTGATCCAAAAAACTACCCAACAGTAAAATGAGTTATAAAAAGATAGCAGGGTACAAGGGTTAAGCATCGCGATGCATCTCTGAATCGATTATTTTCGGCAGCTCTAATCCCTCAATCATGTTCACATGTCACGTAGAGCTGTTATGGCAGTGAGCTGAGCTTTTACCCCTAGAGATGTAACGGTATGAAAATTTCACATCACGATTATCGTGACCAAAATTATCACGGTTATCGTATTATCACGGTATTCGTAAAAAATTGCTGGAAATGTTAAAAAAGTACTGAGAGACTCACTGAAATGATTTTACAACGTTTTATATTGAAAACTCAGACCCAAAAAGGATCGATACACTCACTGAAATCATTTCTCCAAGGCTGCACGTTTGCATCTGGGAGACTGTTGCCAACTTTGGTTGATGATGGACAGTATTTACTATGTTTTTCAAAGCACTGTAATCACGGTACCACGGTAATCACGGTACCACGGTTTTAATGAAAATTTGAAACGGTACGGTTATCGTAAGGAATTTTATCATGGTTATCATTAAAACCGGTTATCGTTACATCCCTAACCACCACTATCAAAGGTTATACTGTAGATAGCAAAACACTGCATTCCATTTGATGTCTCCAGGCCAAGATGCAGTTCTCTAAAATAATTAACATTGTGGATATAGTCTTATGTGACTAACATTTTGGGTGAAGCAATATTTAGCTATTTTTCAAGAAAAGTGGGAGCAGTGTAAGCTAGTGTAGAAGTGAGTGACTATAATTGACAAAAATCTCCAAATAAATATACAGTATTTACTCTAATGAGAAAACGAACAATTATTGATGGTTAAAACTGAATAATGTCATCACAACAGTCTAATCCTAATGGTAAATTAAAATGAGATATTCCTCTAAATCTGTCTTCAACCGAAAAAAATGAAAGAAAAAAAATCAAAGAAAAAAATGCCCAAATTTTCTCTCCCAGTGGGGGAGAGTCTCCCCCTGGAAGGGCCCCAAACCAACATCCTGCTTAGGGCCCCCAGATGGACCCCCAGATGGCCCCCAGATGCAAACATATCGTATCGTGTATCGGTGCTTGGATTCACAGCGAACACGTATGCTACTGTCAGCGCAGATCTGAGGGAGGGAGCGAGGAAACAAACAAATGTTCATCACCCCAAACAACTCTCCTCTCTAAGTTTACATCTCCTTCTCCTCTGTTTCCCCTCTCCTCTCTTCTTCCCCTCTCCTCTCCTCCTCGCATTTCCTCTCACCGCCTCGACCATAAAAATAAAACAACACCTGTGGCTAGCAGCGGTGGCCATTTTTTGGGGCGGTGCAGCGCCACTCTAAGATGTATATAGGGGAAATGCTGAGTCATTCCATGCATATATTTTTAATTACCTGCAAAAATCACCAGCGTGCCCTTTTTAATTTGGGCCCCTGCCCCTCTAACATCCTATGCACATGCCTGACTATTTTTATAAACATTTTATGAAATGTCTATAGAAAAATGAATAGCAGAAAATCCCTTGGTTCTTATGCCTAACCCAGAAGAGGGTGTGAATTTGGCACTCTATTATAATATATTATTATTATTATTATTATTATTATTATTAGTCCCCTCACCTCCTCCTCCTGATTCCTGCCCCCGGACATCTTCTTCCCCTGGGTGTCGCTCGCCGGCTGGCCACCGCTCAGCCCCGCCTCCTCCAGCTCCCACACCTCCAGGGCCACGATTGGCTGCCTCCAGAAGAGGAAGGAATCGTATTTGCTGTCGGACTTCTCCAGCATGTTTCTATCTGAAATGTCAAACAGATGATTTACTGACACCAGGGATTCAAACCTGTGACTTTCTGGTGAACTATTTTATTTTCTATTTTTGACCGAACTACACCCGCTAGCTGCTAGCCTGGTATCTAGTGAGCCCTATATGAATCGCAGTTGTCAGCACTCTTATGGGTCTGGACGCAAGCCCATCCACTGCCGATTATTCAGGACAGATCTGTCCGGGACACCTGATTGGCTGGTGTAGGTCGATGTAGGTGGTGGGACTTATCTAACGTTACAGAGTGCTGCAAGCCTGCAACAACACACCTGTATGTTAAATAGCTAGCTAGCTGTTAGCTACGTTAGCTAAGCCCACTACTGCTGGAGAGGATTAGGGAGGCGTGGCAGAAGGAAGGAGGATGTTGACTTGTCTGAAATTATATGGGACAGGAGTCTATCTGAGGCCATTTACACCTGGCGTTAACATTCATTTTCTGCCATCAGATTGCAATCAGATTGTGCTTGATCACTTGAAATGCCAGATGTAAACGCCCCCAAGACACATTGAAGAAGGATTGCAATCTGATCGGCCAAACCACCTCCGGCTAATGTGGTCAAGCACAATCTGATTGCAAACTGATGGCAGAAAACGCATGTTAATGCCAGGTGTAAATGGCCTCTCTGTAGTCCAGCTCTGCTCAATTAACAGCAGACTAGGGCATTCACAGACTAGTCGACTAGTCGACTAGTAAAACCACTAGTCGACACTGTGCTTAGTAGTCGACTAGTCGTTTTAGCAATTTTTTTTTTTTTTTTTTTTTTTTTATATCTTTAAGAAAGAACATACATGGACTATCATATCCCATATCCCCCACAAAGAACATCAAAACACAACAAAACAAAACAAGAAAACTGCATAAGATACACAATAATCCAAGAACAAACAAGACTATTGGACAAACAACCAAACAAAAACAATGCATTCAAAGTAAATACATAGATCTTGCCCTGTTGGCAGCTAGGAAATGCATAGCTTTAAATTGGAAAGCATCCAATCCCCCAGCTGTAGTTCACTGGTGGAATGAACTCTCAAGCTACCATATGTTGGATAACATTTACTACAAGAGCAAAGGCAGATTCTTAGACATCCCCAAAATATGGCAACCACATACAGAGTTTGACTTTAAGAACTTTTTACCCCAGTGTCATTAGGCTTATCAGGATAGGAGCTGAATGCATTGTTTTTGTTTGGTTGTTTGTCCAATAGTCTTGTTTGTTCTTGGATTATTGTGTATCTTATGCAGTTTTCTTGTTTTGTTTTGTTGTGTTTTGATGTTCTTTGTGGGGGATATGGGATATGATATTCCATGTATGTCGTGTAAATACCTCATGTTCTTTCTTAAAGATTAAAAAAAAAAAAAAAAAAAAAAATTAATTAATTAAAAATAAATTAAAAACGGTTAGTCGACTAGTCGACTACCTTTAGGGACGACTAGTCGACTAGTAAAATTCACTAGTCGTGAATGCCCTACAGCAGACACGAACTGATCCAATTTAAGGTCACTCATCGTCTTCATTATTCCAAGTACCCTTCTGTCTCACCACTATGTGATAGGTGTCGGGTGTCAGAGGGTACACTATCCCATGCTTTTTGGTTTTGTCCTTCACTATCTGGATTCTGGGCCAAAATATTTGATTGGTAGGCTACTCTAAGGCCTATAAAAAAAACTTCAGCCGGAGGCGGAACTCGCCATCTTCGGCGGCTCAGAATCCTCTCTGTTCCTCCCTACGGCTGTACAACAGTCTCTGACGCAGGGGGACGACTGTCGCCAAAGAGACTCATTAAAGGGGGTGGGATGGTGGGAAGGGGGAGGGATACTGAAGGAGTGGAAGTCCCCCTCTCCACCTTCTTTTCAGCTGTGGCTGACGGACATGGTCTCGGTTACACATTATGGAGAGACTCCGGTTCCTGAGGACCAATTCACTTAGGAAATTCACAACTATCTGGGACCCATTTCTAGCCTACTTAGGTGAGGTTAAGAGCGACAAGTAACTTGCTCAGCTGACTTTTCATGGACCCCTTGCATGGGATCCCACAGACATCTCTTACAAGCACATAAGCACTTGACGCGGCTGGTAGCGCCATGCTGTAACATGAATGTTGATATATGTATGTTTTTTGTTTTTGTTTTTTGTCTGAGCCTGTTTTTCTTTTCTATGTTCTGAAAATTACAAAATAAAATATGGGAAAAAAAGCCCGCTACTTCTGCGGTAACCACTTCACCGATACCGGGCTCAAAATGCCAGTGTGAGTGACCAAACATTTCACTTGTTAACCAGTCAGAGCTTTCAAACCCCGCCGCAGAGAAGCACTGAATCCTTCTGCTCTAGTAGGTAGGGTGTTGTAGGGTGTTTCACATGAACACCCTTGTATGGTGTTTCACATGACGATGGTTTGATCTCACCCGGCGTTACAAAGAATTCGATGTGGGTGAGTTCCAATTCGTGTTAACGTAACGTGTTAACATGTGTTCTATTAATAAGCGCCCGGGAAATTAACGTTAATGTTAAGACACCAATTTCACAAATACGGACGTCTGCAACGTTACTTTACGGAATGCGGGGCATCCGCAGCTCAATTCACTTCTGTGAGCAGAGACAAAGTTGAACTGTTGGAAAGGTTTTACTTGTACTTTGGGACAGGAATAACTCATTGCGTCATCTATTGCGTCACACAGCTTATGACTTTATGTCTTCTGCTTGGGCGGAGTCTTGATGGGTATATAAAACTGATATGGAGAAATGTACCGCATTTTCAGCCAGGCAAGGCTTTTTCTCGCCCAACCAACGGCGCGCGGTCCCCAGCGCGGTCGCCCTCCAGCCCTACATAAGCCTATGGCATATTTGTAGTTAAGCAAGTCAAAGCAAAACCCAGGCTTTTCCACACCTCTGATTCACCTAACGTTAACCCTACAACCCTGAAATACACGTTACCAAACGGGTTTTTTTAGAAGGCTGGCAACGCTAGGCTGTCATCAAAGTAAAATGTCACCATGTCAGTAAATTACTGCTTGCAGTTGCACTCAGAGCATGTATGTGTGTGTGTGACAAATTAGACCTACCTGTGTGCCTTGAAAATAAATGCAACCTTTTTCTTCTCATGTTTTTTATTAATAAAAACGGGTAATTAAAATTATCAATAATTATCGATATCGACTGATATGAAAGATGTTATATCGATATACTTTTTAACTATATCGCTCAGCCCTACTCATGATATAATATACAGTCTCTAGAAGTGTATGATTCAACTTTTCCCATGTTCTAGTGTAAAAAGCAAACAAACTGAAAAAAGAAAAGAAAAAAAGAAACAAAAATCGCAATAAATCGTAATATCGAATCGCAATAATCATAGAATCGCAATACTTAAGAATCGCAATATATATCGAATCGGCACCCAAGTATCATGGTAGTATCAAATCGGGAGATAAGTGAATCGGCACAGCCCTAATATATATATATATTTATTTTTGATTGACATTGCAATTCCAATACAAAACAACAGAGGGTGCTCCAGTACCTGCAGCACCCCCACTTCCCGCGGCCCTGAGGGTAACTGGTTACTACAAAACCTTTAATTAAGTAAACCAGATTAGATTAGGCAGGCAGTTTGTTTTGTTTAAATTAATGTTATCTAATAGCCGGTATCTGATGCTCATGATCCAGCTTGATGTATGTGTGTGTGTGTGTGTGTGTGTGTGTGTGTGTGTGTGTGTGTGTGTGTGTGTGTGTGTGAGAGAGAGGGTAGGAAATTAACTTTTTTTTCAACAAGGGCTTTTTTTGCCCCTGTGAAATATGTTTCAGGGGCATTTTATGATCAATTCCAGGGCATTTTTTTCATCAAATGTTGGGAAATACCTTGCCATAGTTCTCTGTTGCATGACAGACCTACAGTATATTTAATAATGTCTCTCGTCTTCCTCCATCACGAACTCCTGCTCTTTGTTTAATGACGTACATGTGGATTGTGTTGTTGATATGGAAATGCATAATTTAACACACACATTCATCATTATCGCGTCGGATATACAGTATATATATATATATATATATATATATATATATATATATATATATATACACATACATATACATACATATACATATATTATACATATATATATATATATACATATACATATACATATACAAAGGAGTGAGAGGATTGCAGTGACTGAGTAAGTTTCAGGCACATCTGTTCCCTTTTCTTCTCAAGAAAAGGGTGCTGTTTAGGGTGTTTAGGGCTTGCTGGTATAGCTGGTGTAAGATGCTCCCAGAATAATGAGGCATGACCTCTTCTGCACACGCGCCAACTGGGTGGACAAGGTTTGGGTGAGACCGGGATGCCAAGCAGGGACAGCATACTCCAGCGCTTCGCTAATGTAGCCCATATAAATGGCTCTTAGGTCAGCTGGCCTAGTGTAGCCCATATAAATGGCTGGTAGGTCAGCTGGCCTAGTGTAGCCCATATAAATGGCTGGTAGGTCAGCCGGTCTAATGTAGCCCATATAAATGGCTTGTAGGTCAGCCGGTCTAATGTAGCCCATATAAATGGCTGGTAGGTCAGCTGGCCTAGTGTAGCCCAGAGGTTCTCAAATGTTTTTCAGCCAAGGACCCCTTACAAGATAGAAAATATACCGGGGACCCCCTCATTCTGATTTGTGATTTTGGGCTAAGCTTAATTGTTTCCACGGTAACGTGCTTGACTTTTAATTTGATAGGTTTGTTATTAGAATGTAATCCATGAACCATTTTAGATTTAAAGCATAAACTATTTTCGTTGAACTATGAAGATTTTGCAACAAAAAAAATATATATATTTTTTTTTATTACATTACATTACGTCATTTAGCAGACGCTTTTGTTTTGTCCAAAGCGACTTACAATATCACAATTTGTCAACAGTACAGAAAACCACTATGCAACACAATCAATGACAGCCAAGATATTTTGATAGACTAGCACCATGTAGGAAATAGTTTGAGAAGGAATAAGTAACATGTAGCGTTTTTATTTATTTATTTGTATTTATTTTTTTACCTGAAAACTTTTCGCAGACCCCCTGGCAAAGTGCCACGGACCCCCATTTGAGAACCACTGGTGTACCCCATATAAATGGCTGGTAGGTCAGCTGGCCTAATGTAGCCTATATAAATGGCTCGTAGTCAGCTGGCCTAATGTAGCCCATATAAATCGCTCGTAGGTCAGCTGGCCTAATGTAGCCCATATAAATGGCTCGTAGTCAGCTGGCCTAGTGTAGCCCATATAAATCGCTCGTAGGTCAGCTGGCCTAATGTAGCCCATAAATGATTGTAGGTCAGCATGAGTGACAGAGAAGCACTTGAGCGCTTGAGGAACAGCTTCTTGCTAGCTTTGCACTCATGGTCTTTACCAGGTCACTCCTCCTGAGGTTCCTCCGGCTGGATGGAAAGTGACAGCACTTTGGATATAATTATGAACAAACCCCTCTGTAAAAACCTTCATAATATAGCGCAAGAGACCCAGGCCAGAGGGTCAAAACAAGGTCTTGTGAAATATGTATCATGAACTCAGAGCCTGAAAGAGAGCATAGCCAGACAGGCAAAACATTGGCTCTACAGATCTCCTCTACACCAGTTCCACCGAATAGATCCGCCGATGCAGCAACACCCCTTGTAGAGTGTGCACTGATGACAGCAGGAGGTTCCTGACTAAGGGGCCCTTTACACGAGGACAGTTTCTGGAAGAAACAACACAATAGCGTTTCCTTCACACCTTTTCCTTCACACCTTCTCCCTGTTTACATGAGCGCTATCGAATTTTTAAAACGCCGTAATGTACATGCCAGGTCGCTAGGTGGCAGTGTGATGGTCAGCTGTGATGGTCGCTCCACAACTTGGGGAGTGCCGGGTCAGCCTATAAATATTTCCGCGACTTCCTTTTAAAACACTTCTCTCACAGCAGCGGTAAATTTTGAACAGAATTACAGCCATGGCGAAAGCAAAAAGCAAGTCCGACTACTTTGTTTGGACGGAGGAAGAGGTCGAGTTGCTGCTACGCACAAGTCTCGCGCACGGCTATGACGTAATCGCGTGTGTCGCGTGTGCAGGCACATCAGAGTTCCTGAAATGAGCCGTGTCAAAGCGATTACATGGAGCGCTCAGCGGGGAGCGTCACCAAGAATTCCACTCTGGAGGGTGGTTTCAAAATGTGTCGTTTCCTAAGCGCAAATTCGCCATCGCCGTCTAAAAGGGAGGCACTAACGATAAAATAATTCCCCATCACCATAGGAAACAGTCCTCGTGTAAAGTGCCCCTAAGGCTGACCCAAAAAAATTGACGCTTCGACGCTTCAATCGTTGCCATGGTAATCGACACTCAAATCAACAATCGACACTTTGTGTTATTGTTTTTTTTTCTCCTCTCTAGTTTTCTGGCTGGGTGGGGTCCGTTGGGCCAACACTGTTTTTTTTTTAATATATATATTTTTTTTTATTTTAGCTTTTTCAGAACATGTACAAAACAAAAACAAACATGCTCAGACACAGGAAAAGAAAAATTTAAGAAAAACAAAAACAAAGACATGCAACATTCAATATTACAACATGGTTACCATTTGCATAAGGTGCTTATAATAAAAACCTCACTTGGGGTCTCATACAAGATGGGACAATAAGGGTGTATTCACACCTGTAGGTCGTTTGCTTTGTTCTGATTCAGGTACTTAATTGATACAATTGTTGCGCTTTGGTTTGTTTGTGTTCACACAGCCACAAATCAAACGGTCCAAATAGTATTGCCAAGCCTACTGGATTGGCAAGGAGACACTCCGGTAGGCTAATAGCCTCTCGGGATGGAAAAAATAATTCCCAGAGATTTTCCTATAGGATTATAAGAATGCGTTTTGTTAGATCTACATTGTAGGCTATACGTCGGGTGTGCCCCGTACGAGGAGAGAGAGAAAGAAAGAGGGATCGGGAGAGAGAGAGAGAAAGTTATTTATTTATTTATTTATGTAGACTATGTAGCCTATGTATTTAATTAGCAATTATTTAGTTGATTGAGTTCAAACTGCTGATGTGATGATCCAAAAATCCCCCAAAGTTTATCCATGCAAGTCACAAGTCGCCAAAACAGGATCTGAATGAAGATGTTTTTAAACGATAAAAATGCTCGTTCTTCAGGCCATTACGCACAGCGCAGCTGACTACGGCAGCTGGTTTATCCAAAAATGCGCACGGTTTCCTGCAGTTGTGGCGGATCGAGGTCGGATCACGTTCTCACCACAAACAAACCGCACCAGAGTTTGTTTAAAACGGACCGAGACCACCCTTTCTTGGCGATCTCGGTCCGCTTTATTTTGTCCCGCATCCGAGTGCGATTGTTGTGTCCACACTCCCCCAAACGAACCGCACCAAGGGGGAAAACGCTCTCTGTTTTGGAACAACTGCTCCAAACAAAATAGGTGTGAATACACCCTAAGAGTCCAGTCAGGCGAGTCATTCATCCCCGCTGACCTCATCCAGGTAGGCCAGGAACGGGTCCCAAATGGCAGAGAATTTGTCCAGTGAATTGGTCCTTGTGAACCTAAGTCTCTCCATCCTCACAACTGAGGTCATGTCTGTCAACCACAACTGGAAAGAAGGCGAAGTAGAAGACTTCCATTCTTTTAAGATTCTGTCGGGCCAACACTGTTTTTAACAATGATAATTCACACCGGGACGCGCCGTGAGCACAAACGCACCCACCAGCCAGTAGCCAGTCACACAGATGGTGAACTGTGGTCTGTGGAGATCGTGTTGTAAACATTTGACCTTTGACCACCAAAATCTAATCAGTTCATCCATGAGTCCAAGTCGACCTTTGAGTCAAATCGGAAGAAATTCCGTCAAGGCGTTCCTGAGATATTGTGTTAACGAGCTTGGAAATGGCGTTCCTGACGTCACAGTGACCTTAAACTTTGACCTCCAAAATCGAATCAGTTCCTCCTTGAGTCCAAGTCAACATTTGAGCCAAATTGGAAGGAATTCCGAAGGCATTCCTGAGATATTGCGTTAACGATCTTGGAAATGCCGTTCGTGAGGTCACAGTGACCTTGAACTTTGACCTTTGACCACTAAAATGGAACCAGTTCATCCTTGAGTCCAAGTGGACGTTTGAAGCAAATTTGATTAAATTATGTTAAGGCGTTCCTCAGATATCGCACGAACATCGGACAAATTTATTCCAATTGTCCAGGACACTGAAATCATGCCAGAAACGCTGACCTGCAAGCTGGTTGCCAGAAGACAACGATGAAGAACACACTCACACAAGCAGCGCTGTTGTCCACACTATGCTTTAGCAAATGTATGCACTAATTACAAAGTTGCCCAATTCTTTTTTTAAATGCCCCCATTTTTTACACTTGTGCTTATGTTTTCCTTAAAATGTTTAACCTTATGGAGAAGATTTAAGGGTGTTTTGTGCAGCCGAGTCTATTTTATGGACACCTTAACTCTGACTCTAAGGGAAATCTTAACCTAAGGTGCTTTGTGCAAATGGGCCCTGGTATTTAAAGCGGAGCAGGGTCAGACCGGCTGGTTATTTTCAACTTTGTTTTGCTGTTTGTTTTTATTTTTAGGCTGCCTCAGCTGCCTCAGTGTTAAACCAGGTCACACCAACACGGACCCAAAAGCCCCAAACAAACTGGAAGCGTCTGACGCTGGCGTTTTGAAGTCCACCTGTTTTAAATGGCCAAACACGCACTAGAAGAACTCTCTCCCTCTGCCTCTCCAAACCGTCTGCCAAACAATCCATCGATGACCCTCATCTAGCAAGCCGCTTCGACAGACAACGCAGCCCTGACCTCATCCCCTGCAACACTTCTCATATGCTCAACCTGACCACCAAACCTCCAAATCCTCCCCTGCCTCCTTGTTCATCCCTCCCTCCCCCAACTAGGGATGTCACGATACTATAATTTCTACTTCGATACCGATACCCAGGAAAATATCGATACTCGATACCATTTTCGATACCACGCGGCGGGATGACAACACATCAAGAGGCATGAAAAATAAACAAAGACAGATGGACGGACAGATGCACACTTCTCCATAATCTAGGCCTGATAAAACTAATTAAAAACATTGACCTTACACAACAGATTACCCCTGCTCTAGTCATCAGCCTATCAGAATACTTTGAACTTGTTGAAGCAAAAGATACCCACCAATGACAGGGAGGGACAAATCAGTGGTATTTTTGATTTTTCATAAAGAGAAAGCACTGCTGATATTGATACAGTTGCAAATGAGTATTGTATCCGTTTCAAATTTTTAGTATTGATACTTATCGATACTATCGATACCTGTTGCAAATGAGTATTGTATCCGTTTCAAATGTTTAGTATTGACTTTTATCGATACTATAGATACTTTTCATCCGTTTCATCCGTTTCAAATTTTTAGTATTGATACTTATCGATACTATCGATACCTGTTGCAAATGAGTATTGTATCCGTTTCAAATGTTTAGTATTGACTTTAGAGCTGTCACGATTCCTCGAGTACCTCGAATAACTCGAATAATTAAATTGATCGAGGCCAAAATGATTCGCCTCGACACGCATCTGAGTAATAGAAGAGAGTGGGTAAAATAGAAATTCCGACGGAACCTTAAGGCAACACGCGAGAGCGCGTTACGTCATTACGTCACTCCACCTGAAAACATCAACAAACGGGTCCACCCGAAAATGTGGCTACACTTTCCCAAGATAGACTCAGACAACACTGGTTGCAACATTTGTGATGTGAATTGCAAAGCTGGCCAGGGAAACACCTCAAACTTGAGGAAGCATGGTCAAACACAAGATATATTTACAGTAGCTAAATGCTGAAGACTGTAACGTATTACTAGATAGGCTGAGGGTGAATGAAGCAGGCAGCGCACCGCAGGTAACGTTAGCAGCACCTCCTCAGCTGTAACGTTGAGAGAGGCATCGACTACAACATCAGGTAACGTTATTTAATTAGCTAGCGTTAGCTGGATAAGTTGTTTCACTGCCGTTGTAGTTGTTAGATAACGGGGCTTTTCACTGTCTTCACAACGACTGCAAAACAGAGATCGTTAACGTTAGCGTTAACGCTAAACGTTGCTGCAGTAATTGTCAAGGGTTTAACAGAACGTATTTCCTCAGCCTGTATAGTAGCTATCAACATGAAATAAAAAGCATTTGACAGCTTAAACCCGTGGCTTTTTATTTGGAAGGGTTACATTTGCCGTAATCTTTATTAACATGTCTTAAAATGCATTAGAATCTTTTTATTTTTTATTTTTTTGGGTTAAAGATCTTTTTTTTTTAATTAACATTAGAGCAAATATAATACGAAAAGCCAAAGGGTTAAGCTCTCAAATGCTTTTTATTTTATGTTTCTATGTACTACAGAGCCTGAGATATGAAGGCTTTAGTGAATACCGACCCTCTCTCTGATAAGTTTGGACCGTTTTCTGTGAGAAATACAAAGCTCAACCTATTAACGTTAGCGGCTAATTTAACAGCGTTTTGTGTGTGTGTGTGTGTGTGTGTGTGTGTGTGTGTGTGTGTGTGTGTGTGTGTGTGTGTGTGTGTGTGTGTGTGATCACACTAGCTTGTTGGTGTGTGAGAGAGAAAGAGATAGTGAGTGTGTGTGAGAGAGAAAGAGTGTGTGTGTCATGCAGCTGTAAGGTAAATGAAGGATGTATTGAGTTGAGTTGAGTTGAGTTTATTTTTATCTCGAACAATCAACCATATAAAATACAATAAAAAGGATAAAACACAAAACACAAAACATAAACATTTGAATCTAACAAATCTCAAAAAAGCAAAATGTTCGAGAAGGAGCAGAAGGAAGCAAATGCTTATCTAGTCCTGCCCCTTTCTTCACAATATAACAAATCTCTTACAATGTTAAAATAAAAATAGAATAAAGAAAAAACAAATTATAAACAAATCAAAAGAAAAAAAAATTACACTTTAGTGATCCTCAGTTTTGTACTTATCAATTAGTGTTTTCTTATATCTGTTTTTGAACAATACAATGTTCTTACTCCTTTTAGTTTCCTCATCTAAACCATTCCACAGGGTTACCCCACAAACTGAAACACACAAACTTTTAAGGGTAGTGCGTACATAGGGTTGTTTCAGATTGAGTTTCCCTCTTAACTCATACCTTCCCTCTCTATCCATGAACAGTTTTTGTATGTTACTTGGCAGTACATTATTCCTTGCTTTAAACATTATTAGTGCAGTTCTAAGTTTCACAATATCCACAAATTTCAAAGTCTGTGTCTTAAGAAACAATTGATTAGTATGCTCACGATACCCAACATGATTTACCAACCGTATTGCTTTTTTTTGCAATGTGCATATCTTCTGTGTGGTGCTCTTATAAGTATTACCCCATACTTCCACACAGTAGATCAGATGTGGCAATATAAGTGTGCAATACAGAGTGTACAGTGTTTCCTGATTTAGTATGCATCTTATTTTACCTAATATTCCTAGGCTCCTGGCAATCTTGGTGCACAACATTTTTATCTGGGGTTTCCAGCAGAGCTTATGGTCAATTACAACCCCCAGAAACTTGTTTTCATAAACTCTTTCTATTTCCACATGATCAATTTTCACTTGAACATCTGTGTTTATTTTACTGTTTCCAAATAACATAAATTTAGTTTTGTTCAAGTTTAGAGATAATTTGTTTGTGTCAAACCAACATTTTAATTTACCCATTTCTTTCGTAACCATCTCCAAGAGCTGCTGCAAATTCTTCCCAGAACAAAAAATATTTGTGTCGTCTGCAAAAACAACAAATTTCAATACATTAGATACTTTACAAATGTCATTGATGTATAGAATAAATAATTTTGGGCCCAGGACTGACCCCTGTGGGACACCACAGGTAATGTTTAGGCACATTGACTTGTGATGACCCATCTGTACAAATTGCTGCCTATTTCCTATATAACTTTTCAACCAATCAAAAGCCACCCCTCTAACACCATACCCATTCAACTTTCTGAGCAATATCTCATGGTCAATCGTATCAAATGCTTTCTTTAGATCAATGAATATACCAACTGCATATTTTTTGTTATCTATACATCCGGTTAATTCCTCTACTAACTCCATTAATGCCATAGAAGTTGATCTATCTGATCTGAAACCGTACTGACTGTCCATTAGCAAATTATGCTTTTCAATAAAATTGTCCAGTCTTGAAACAAAGAGCTTTTCAAGTATTTTTGAGAACTGAGAGAGTAAGGAAACCGGTCTATAGTTAGTGTAAAGATGTTTGTCACCAGCTTTATATAATGGGATGACTTTAGCAACTTTCATTTTGTCTGGAAATGTACCGGTTTTGAATGATAAATTACATATATGTGTTAGTGGATCAACAATTCCATCTATTAACTTCTTTACTAGAGTCATATCAATGTTATTCCAATCTGTTGAAGTCTTATTCATACACATATTTACAATATCAACAATTTCCTTTTTTTCTACAGTTCCCAAAAAGATTGAGTTTGTGTTTCTTTCTTCACAATCTTCATCAGCACATTTCTTCACAGTAGTATTTATTTCATTGGCCAGTTTTGGACCCACATTAACAAAGAAGTTGTTGAATCCTTCAACTACATCTTCCATATTGGTCATCGTCATGTTGTTCTCAATAAAATGTTCTGGATAAGTTGGATTAGTTTGTCTTTTCCTAATAATACTATTTAGTATTTTCCATATCCCTTTTGCATTGTTTTTATTATTTTCTAGTATTTTGGTATAATAATCCTTCTTACATGTCCTCATAATATTAATCAACTTATTTTTGTATTTCTTATATTTTTGTTCTGCCTCTGATGTTCTATATTTTATAAATTGCCTATATAGAGTATTCTTTTTTTTACATGCATTTTGCAGTCCCTTGGACATCCATGGGTTTTCTGGATATTTATTCTTCTTCTTATACTGTTTCAATGGGCAATTTTTGTCATATAAAGTTGTAAATATGTCTAAGAATAACTCATAAGCTCTGTCAACATTGGCTTCTTCGCATACTCCATTCCAGTTATAATTCAGTAAGTCATTTCTAAATGCAGATATAGATTCTTCAGTTCTTACTCGCCTGCATTTTATTTCATCAAACTCCCTTTTCTTCTTATAACTACATTCATAAATTGTAAAGACAGGCAGGTGATCGCTAATATCATTCATTAATAATCCACTCACAGAGTTTCTATCCATATTGTTTGTAAATATATTGTCAATCAGAGTAGCACAATGGGATGTTATTCTACTTGGTTTTGTGATTGTTGGAAAAAAACTCATACTATACATTACTTCAATGAATTTGTCTGTCAATTTGTGCTTGTTGGGATTCAACAAATCTATGTTAAAATCCCCACAAATGAAATTGATCTTTTGTTTAGTTTTGGTAAACAAACTTTCCATATTGTCTGTGAAGGTATCCATGTTAGATCCTGGTTTCCTATACACACAACTGACAATTATATTTTTCATTCTTTCCATACATATTTCAATAGTAATACACTCCATCACATCATCAATGATTACTGACATGTTGTCAACAACCTTATAAGTGAGGCCTTTATCAACGAAAACAGCCACACCTCCACCATTTTTGCTCTCTCTATTAATGAAGTTGAATTCATACCCCTGTAGATCAAAATCTGTTCCCTTGTCTGCATTGAGCCAAGTTTCTGAAACCGCTATAATGTTAAAGGGTTTTTTAAAATGACTTAAGTATTCTTTTATATTCTGGAAGTTCGCATACAGACTTCTGCTGTTGAAATGAATGATAGATATTCCATACTCATATTTAATCTTCATATTAAACTGCTGCTCTGTGAAATAGCAGCAATTTGTATTGCAATTTGTATAAACTAGCTAGTAAGCCATTCATTCATATTATTTAACGGTTGCTGTACACTGGAAGAACTCAAACGTCAGGTTGAAAAGATGAATGGTGCCACTGCCAGTTCTATGCAATTTAAAAATAAAAATGTTGTTTTTTCTAAGAAAGAAACTAATGTAGTTGTTTATTTGAAGAGATTTATCTTATTTTTTGGTGTATATTTACGATAAGCCTTTGAAAACACAAAAAAGGGTTCTTATCCGATTACTCGATTAATCGATGGATTATTCGGTAGAATACTCGATTACTAAAAGAATCGATAGTTGCAGCTCTAATTGACTTTTATCGATACTATCGATACTTTTGACAACCCTACCGCCAACACATGATGCACATTCATGTATGTATGTCTGAATGTTTGAATATCCTCTCTTTCTTTTGTCTGTTTAGTAGCCTACTTTATTATCACATCACATGTTTCTTTCTCTGTCTTGTGTGCTTAATTGTACTGTTGTACAGTTGACTGTACCTGAGTATTCTACATGTGTCTGTATTGGCTACAATCGGTATGTCTGACCAGGGCCGCTGCTGGCCATTTGGGTGCCCTAAGCGTAATTGTTTTGTGGTGCCCCCCCCCCCCCCCCCGCAAAACTTTCAATAACTGTCAAACGAAAGACTGCAAAATCATTAATTATGAACGATACTAGTGTATCTCACATTACATTACATGTGGCAAACAAACAATTGTTAGAATTACTGTACATGTCAGCAAACAAGCGATTGTTAAACTGTACATGCAAGCAGGGGCGGACTGGGATCATAATTCAGGCCAGGCCAATACGGGCTGACGTGTGTGCCGGCGTCCGAAGGGCGGCGGCGAATTTTTTGGGCTGTTTGAAGCCCAATTTGGGCCATTTGAAGCCAGATTTGGGCTGTTTGAAGCCAGATTTGGGCCGTTTGAAGCCCGATTTGGGCTGTTTGAAGCCAGATTTGGGCCAGTTGAAGCCAGATTTGGGCCGGTTGAAGCCAGATTTGGGCCGTTTGAAGCCCAATTTGGGCCGACTCCAATTTTACAATGAGATGCACCCACTTTAACCCTGAATAAAGTAATAAAACCACTAGTAAACCAGTAGGCAGCGCCTGGCCTGCTGTTCAGTGAGTGGCCTGACTGAGGGCACCCAAAAAAAAAAAAAAAAAAAAATTTTGTGCCCTCAGTCACATGATGCCCTACGCAGTCTGCGTACTCTGCGTAATGGGGTGCGGCGGGCCTGTGTCTGACTATGTCAACTGCAGTCTTACTGTATGTCTGTACTGTAGACATTCAGACTGCCTGATTGTTGACCTAAACCCCACCCCCCGCCTCCAGCAACTTCCCCCCGCTTTGCAACCCCCCCCCACCCACCCGCCCCCACCACCCCTTCCCTCCCACGATGAACCAAACCGGCGCTGTAATGGCAGCCTCCCTGGTGTCGTGGTGTGGGTTGTCTTTGCTGGTAACCCTGTACATTTACAACAAATGTATCTGTATTGTATAATATTGAAGTGTGCCTTTATTACTTTTTCTAACTAGTAATAATGTGAATTCTGAGTTATTTATATGCTTTGTCCAATCCAAATTGCTGGCGCTGTTCAATGGCGACCCGGTTTTGCTCTCCGACTCTGAGAGCGAACCAAGCAGAATTTCGCTCGTGATACTTGTACCATGAAGTGACAATAAAGTTAATCTCATCTCATCAGACAGGCCACGTTCCAGCCTGCTTCAAGTCCTCAACTATTTCCCCAGTCCCAATAAAGACAAAGTCCGTGGCACTAAAAGACTACAGACCTGTCACCTTGACCTCTGTGGTCATGAAGTCCTTTGAGCGCCTTGTCCTGTCCTACCTAAAATCCATCTTGGACCCACTCCTTGATCCCCTGCAGTTTGCCTACAGAGCTAACAGGTCTGTAGATGATAGGCATGGGTCGGTGTAATTTTGTTTAAACCGGTTTGATATAGACCAAATCAGCGGGGATGTTTACATTTACTTCCGGTTACCCCTGGGATCCACACATCATAATGGCGGTGAAGCGTCAGTAGCTCTGTCGGCGATAAATGACTGTAGTGCGACTCCAGTTCACTTGGTGGCGATAATGCACCTCTAAGCTGGTTTGCCAACCACCAATAACTAAATAAAAATAAGAAGAAGAAGAAGAATGAATGTTGTCTGTTTATTAATTGAAGCGTCAGCAAGATATATGATGTCATATTCATACGTGACATGTCCATAATCAGCGCAAAGTTATGGCCCTCTGAGATCAAATTTGAACCGCGTTTCTCAGTTTGTTGGAGGCTACAGCTCAGGCATAGCAACTTTAGAGAAATACATTCGACCTGGATCGTATGGATTTTGCATGGATTTTGAAGACTCCTTTTCTACTGTTTGGGACACCCATCTAGCCAGGTGAGTGGTGGTGTCTGGTGTCTCGTTCATATTCTTCACTCCAAAACAACTCAACTCAGTGCGCTGTGCACATCTCCCCCCCCCCCCCCCCGCGCGTTAACGTTAGATGTGGAGGTCGCTACTTATAGCTCAGCTGACAGGAGTCAGACACACATGCGTTTAACCCTTGTACCCCAATAATGAAAAATCCTAAATTTACCATTAGGGTCCATCTGATGGACCTTAAAGGTAATACTGTAATAATTTATAAATATTAATTTTAATTTTTTTAACTTGATTGTTTATAATTCATTGGTAACTTCATCCCTAATACCTCATACCAACATTTCATAACTATTCGAATTTTAACCCCTCAAAGGCCAGTGTACAGTAAGTACAGTAAAATAAAAAAGTACAGTAAAAAGACAAAAAGTGAATTACAAAAACTAAAGATTCACAGCCCTACTCTGTGTGTGTTTGAATGTTTGAAGTACAATTGTTTGCTGTGTGTGTGTGTGTGTGTGTGTGTGTGTGTGTGTGTGTGTGTGTGAGGGGGTGAGTGAGAGAGAGAAGCCGCTTTCACACCGGCCTTGAAAGCCGGAAAATGCATGGAAAATGGGATCCGTGCCTCCGATGTGAAAGTTGTGAAAGCGGGTTGGTGGGTAATTGTTGTACGCCTTTCATTCTGCCAGTGGACCTAGGGGCAGTTTACACGAGGACGGTTTCCTATCGTGACGGGGAATTATTGTATCGTTAGTGCCTCCCTTTTAGACGGCGACGGTGAATTCGCGCTTAGGAAACGACAGATTTTGAAACCACCTTCCAGAGTGAAATTCTTCGTTACGCTCCCCGCTGATCGCTCCATGTAATCGCTTTGAGACGGCTCATTTCAGAAACTCTGACGTGCCTGCACACGTGACACATGCGATTACGCCACAGCCCAGTGGCGTGCCGTCCATTAGGCGAACTAGGCAAATGCTAGGGGCGCTTGAGCCGTTAGGGGCACCAGAGAGGGTTAAAAAAAAAAAAAAAAATGTTTTTTTTACAAATACTTTTTCATGATAATAGACCTACTATTATTTTACAATAGTAGACAAAAAATAAGCGGAACAACGTCTTAAGTCTTTAACACATTGACTGCCAGCCGTTTTTTTTTGCTGTAGGTAGCTTCTGCCAAGCCGTTTTTTGAGGATTCTGGCTCATTTTACAAGAGCCGAGGATTATTTTCTGCTTGGAGTTTGTGAACATACAATATCTCAAAAGTACTAATAGAATGTGTACTTTCTCTGTCTAAAAGAGTTAGTTTGTAGAGTTAGTAGTTATGTAAGCATTAGCAATTGAATACAGCATGGTTTTAGCGTCAGAAAAAATATTCAGAGATAAACGGCTTTTTGTGAAATTCAAATAGAACAGTCACTTTAACCATTCATTTTTGGCATCAGTAAGACCTAAACAATAGTTTTGAACAGTAATTTCCTCCATAACAGCAGGAAACTCCCCTCTGCTCAACTCCTCCCTCCGTGGGCGTTCTTCTTGGATGCAGCGCCATGTCACAAGCACTTTCCTACCTGTGCAAATGCACTTTCTCATACTCTCGACCTCTCAAATAAATTTCTGAATAGAAATTAAATTACTCTAAATTAGAGCGAAAAAGAAACAAAAAAGAATGGGTTGAAAATCCCATTCTAAAAGCCTTTTATGGCTGTTTCCAATTTGCAAAATAGCCTGCTGCACCACAAGCGTGTCACCAGTCTCACTGCCCCGCTGCCGCTGTGCGGCTGTGCCTGGCTGTGCCTGTCTGCGTGGCCGCTCCCCGAGGAAGCCCGGCTGGACTCGCCCGCCTCCCGGAGCCCTGGCCGAGAGCTCCGATGAAGCCCCTGCGACTCTGGTCATATTTACGCTGCGTGCCTCAAAGTGTGCTCCATCCGCAATCCACTATGCAAGTTTGCAATCCCGCACCGCCAGCAATCAGCGCGGAAACGAAAGCGCCTCCGCCAATCCATTTTCATGAGAATGGAAATGGATCACACTGCTTTTTGCTTGCCTTCCTACTTCCTTGTCGCCACTTAGTGGGTCGGTGGAATGGGTTGTACACGTTGTACACGTCCAATACTTATATAAGAGACGTAAAAGGGTTAGATCAACGTCCCACCGTCAAAAAAAAAAAATCGATTCTGAAAACGTGTTTACACGTCGCTGGCAGTCAACAGCTGGATTCTGAAAACGTGTTTACACGTTGTTGGCAGTGAACGTGTTAAATAATAGTGAAATCATTTTTCTAATTCTGGCTTTCTGGCTGCCTGGGCTGCAGCACTTTCACCATGGTCCCTAATCCATACCACCCCACCCCCTGCGCCCCCTTCTACCTGCTCTGAGCTTTTTCCCAGAGTGGGGGAAGGGAGCTGGAAGGTGGGTGCTGAGGGTGCTGCAGCACCCCCTGGTGGCAAGAAATGGGATTTTCAAAATTGTTGGATTTGGCTGTCTTGTGTTTATACCACCAACAAGATGCATTAAAAAACAGTTTGTGCTTCCCAGCTCTAATCTTATTTCATACGCTCTCTCTTCAAAAGTGTTTGATTTTCATCATAATCTGTTTTTCCATAATAATAATAATAAGTTCAGTGTTTATGCCTGTGTTGCTGTCTGTTGTAGTGTAAAGCGACTAAAGGGAGAGCAGGTGCTTATATGAAAGTGAGTGAGAAAAGGAGAAGATACTGAATAATTACATCACAACAGTATAATAATCCTAATGTTAATTTAAAATTAAATATTCTTCTAGATATGGATGAAAGTCCAAAAAACGTCAAATTTTCGTCGGCGCTGCCACTCGCATAGCCGTCCGCGAGTTGGCAACCATTTTCAAAATAAAACGTCAGTATGAATGAAGTTTGGCAACATTCAGAATTAAGCTACACTGCAGCCAACTTCAGTTACATGTTCATAACGTTACTGCTGCGAGGAGCCGATGGCTGTACCCGGTCGGCATTGTTAGTTACAAAAGCACGTCGTGTTTTCTCACTGCCAGTAGCCTAACTACAGTAGGGTTTGACAGATCACAGTCAGCGCTCCCGGTCCTCGCTGCTCGTTAAAGATTTCCAATAGGCGTTATTCTGATAAACTGGTCACATATATGTTACGTTCTCACCCGACAAATATTAAAACTTTAAAACAGTTTTTTTTTTTTTTTTTTTTTTTTAAATCAGCTTTTTGACAAGTCTAAATGACTGCGGTAGGCGTACTCTACTTCCGTGTTTAAAACCGGAAAGACGATTACGGAATGACGTCATGCAGAAGCGTCCTTGTATGGGCAAAGAATAAGGTGATCACACTGCCACCTAGCGACCTGGCATGTACATTACGGCGTCTTAAAAATTCAACAGCGCTCATGTAAACAGGGAGAAGGTGTGAAGGAAACGCTATTGTGTCGTTTCTTCCAGAAACTGTCCTCGTGTAAAGGGGCCCCTAGTCACAGCGCCGGGTTACCCTGCAACCCGCCTCCACCTGAAAGCATAGGAGCAGCAACACAGAACGGTGCGAATGGTCAGCTCATTCATTAAAAAAATACAGGGGAAACCACATCATGCAGCAAGAAAGGCATAAGTGAAAGTTAAAAAAAGTAGCCTATACAATCATGACTGCAGGGGCGCCAGGAGGAATGCTCAGTGCCTAGTAAAGTAGGTTATGCTTTATGCTCAAACGATGTTGACATTAGTAGGTAAAATTAACGGATATAATAATAAGCTTCAGAGGACGCATGCATTATAGCTGTCTGTGGCGAGTTGGTCTGAGGATATTCCCTCTGGAAACCAGCTCCAGAACTGCAATCTGTCTAGCTAGCCAATTGTGCGTTCCCTTACAAAAACTACTAACGTAGTCATGTGCATTTATAGCCGACAAACCGACAAACGTTATGCAGACTGCAGCTGTTTATATGCGGGCGTCGTCTTTCAGAACGGACGCTAATTAGGCTACTTCATGAGAATAATTACCTTTACAAAAAACTGGAACCAAAAGATAAGAATTAGCCTTGTACCTAATAGGCTACATGATGGTGCATCTGTGATCCATAAAGTCGATCAGATGAATATTGAAAGCCTTGTTACCATGCTGCATGTGGACAACACTTTTGTGTTTTATCACTTTGATCCTTAACGACCGCAGCACGTTGGCTGGCGTACATCGGCGATGTTTGGTTGTTGAATTAATTTGTTCATCATACAGTAGCCTAGGCTACACTAACCTATGAAAATATTAATTTGGGCTACTAGAGGAGCTGGGTGGAAATGCCTCCGCTCGCCTTTCAATCCGGGAGGGGTGGATGTCACTTGAAAGCACACCCCAGGATGGGAATGTGGCGGTGCTGCTTGGCTGTGTGTGAAAGCAATTTCTGTGGCGAGGCTGCCGGCTTTGCGGGCCTTCTGAACTGCAATTTTGCGCGATCTGTGTGTGAAAGCGGCTAGAGAGAAAGAGAGAGAGAGAGAGTTTGAAGTACATTTGCTGAAATAAAGTTCTCAATTTTCTCACTTGCTGTGTGAGAATGATATAGTTATGTTCTCATTTACCGAGGTGCATTGTATGAGAATTGTGTGGAAGAGTTTGCTAGTTCTAGTGCTACCCCTTTGTACATGTTTTGTGGCTGACAAAAGTTAACAATAAATAATGTTATTAGGAATAAATGTGCCTCCTGCGTAAACTGTGCAGCTGAATAGACTGTATTTTAATGTTGGTCATATGGTGGTACTTGGAGAGCCAACTAATTTCTCAGGTGGTACTTGTTGTAAAAAGGTTGAGAACCACTGCACTAGGCTATATCAGGGGTCGGCACCTTTTTGATAATGTGCCATTTTCAAATTTGCTTTGTAAATCATTGTGCCAGAGGTTATTTTGCCCGAGGAGCTCCTGGAACCACCTCAGGGACCCCTCCTCTCCCCACATTGAGAACCATTACATAGCCTAGTGGTTTTTCGTTAAGTTTGGGGGTGTTCTTCCAGATTGAACCAGTGTCCAGTTTCTATTCGAGCCACTTCAACGTCTGGAATAGAAACTGGGCCAGTCAGACAGAAATAGACTACATGTGAAGCATCACCATTACGTCACCAGTTTGACCCCGACTGGCTTTGGCTTTATTCTGATGGGTCGGACTCAGAGACTGATCAGCTGTATTGATTGATTGATTGGTTGATATTGATAAGGCGTTGGCCCTGGCCGAGCTCTCAGCCTCAGCAAACCGGAGAGACCAGGCTGACGGCAGGATGACGCCTTCTAGACACTCTTCAAACAGCTGAGACGTTAATATTAAGAGTGATATGATGATATAATTAAATAATTCAGAGTTCTGCAGATTTACTCGGTTTAAAGCGTTGTTTGATGTGCGCAGTATGCACGCAGCCAATCCATGGCTTCAACCCGATGAGTTGGACGGAGAAAAGAGCGAATAACGGGACAGAAAAGCAAAAACAAACAAACCGACAAATATAATCGGTGTTTACCTGTAGCTGTAGGCGATGTTGTGGCGTCAGAGTGGAAGCTGTGCGGGTCTCTTTGTTGGACTCGTCCAGGTTCAGATGCTGCGGCAGGGCTGTATGGCTGCGTCAGGGCTGTACGGCTGCGTCAAGCTCACCGCAATCACACACACACGCACACACACACACCACTTCCGCTTATTGTTTTTCAAAATAAAAGCCTGGTTGCATGACGTTGCAATCCGACTTTTCCAGAATAAAGTGTTGGCATTTTAGATTTCTGCAAACCAGAGATATATTCACTATGAACGTTTCTGAAACAAAAATACATTGCATATCAACATTTCAACAAGTCTTCTCTACAGGGGCTTTCTGAAAATGTAACCCAGCGAACATTTTCACGTATAACGACCGTCTTCTGCACGTCAAAACACTAGGCTACATCTAGTCAGGGTCTAATTATATATCCGGAATGGAAATCGTAGCGACATCGATGATGTTTCCTGCACGGCCGGTGGACGTAGATTGTCTCCTTCCCCACAACGTCGAAATATGCCACTCCCACAACGGCTATGTTCTGAGAGAAAAAGGACATCCTTGAGTGGGTCCTCGAGCGAGGTTTGATCTCAGCACACAGAGTCCTCTCTCTTAACCACTCGGCTATTGACTTCCTCAAAATACTCTCTGTATTTTGACATATACTTCCAACAAAGGTTCCTACTGGAATATGCATGCAAGGCTACCTCGCTAATTCAGTTTCATGATTCCAACCAGTGATGAGATTATTTTATTTTATTTATTTTAGATCATGTATGATAATGTAAGACTTTATGTTGACTGTGCGCGTCTACTCTGTACGGCTTATACTGTCCTCAATGTTGAAGGTTCATACTAGAACTTGCATTGCGAGGCTGCCTTGCAGTTGACGCTAATTCAGTTTGATGATTTCAACCAACGATGAGACAGGTATATATTTTATATGATACGATAATACATGTTTACCCAGAACACACTTTGTTCAGTTACGGCAAGAGTAATGGGACATACACCACAGGATTCAGGAAGCTTGTGGTAAATACAATAAGAGGCACTTGCTATGGGCACTTACACACACTACAGGTTAAACTATACTACACTATATGACATAAACATGTTTTCATATTTTAAAAAAAGTGGGCGTTCAATAGTAGTCATTGCACGTGGAGTACAGGTCACACTGTGACTATCTGATCACACCACCAAATAAATTGTCAGCCTGTTCATGTCCTTTATTTCTGTATGCTGATTATTCTGCCTTGTTGGTAACCGGAGAATGCTTAGAATCAGTTCATCAGATCATCACTCAGTAAAGAGCTCCAAAATGTAAGCTCATGGTTATGCAACAATAAGCTATCCTTGCATGTAGGAAAATCTGAATTTATTGTTTTTGGATCAAAACATAAACTAAGGAACCAGCCCAGTTTTTCGGTAGAATGTGGTGTTAAGTTGGCTACTGGAAAAGTGTTGTGTAACGTATCTGGGAAGTCAACTGGATCAGTATATATGTGGAATGAAGCTATGGCCATCTCTGTCATCGGGAAAATTCACGCAAGGACCAAGTATTTCGCAAGAATATCTAAGTTCCTGGACATGAAGACCATGAGTAGCCTACTCTAGTTACGTCTTTAGTTCAATGTCACTATGACTACACCTGTATATCCTGGTAGGCTACAGTGCTACAGTATAACAAAAAAAATCAAAAGATAAACTCCAAAAAGCACAAAACAAACTAATGAGGGTCATCCTTAATCTTAGTCCAAGAACACACATTAGCCCAACTCATTTTAAAGAGTTAGATTGGCTCCCCGTTGAAAATTCAACAGTTGAAACTTATCATGGTCTATAAAATTCTACATGACCTTTGTCCTAATAATTTTACCAAGTAGCCTACTTTGAGTAGCAGATTTGAAATGACCCAATCTGAAAAGCAAAGTTCGAAGAAGTACATTCCTCTATACGGGGGGAGGAGTCCTAATGAAATTAAGTCTGCGAATTCTCTGAATGGTTTTAAAAACCTTTTGAATTTTGTTTTTACTGACCAAGCTAGTGTTATGTGCGTGCCTTTTGGTGAAATTGTTTTTGATCTTGTGTTGGTTTGTATCTCTTGTTCTCTATACCCTTGACTGTTCTGTATTGTTTATATGACGTTATGTGTTCCTGTATATCATGTTTTATAAGACCAGGGACCACGATGGAAATAAGTGTATACACTTTTTCATGTTATCCCTTGGATTTTGTTGTTCTTCGTCCAGAATAAAGTCAATGAATCAAAAAACATATTTTTGGTTCACAAACATTAAAGGTCCTATCCGTAAGTTCTAACTATTACTGACATCGGTGGCCGTTAGAGTAACTGCAGGCAGCGTGTGAACGAGGAACTGGAGTTGACCAAACTGAACAGTCAAACAATGTTCCATAAGCGTAAAAGTAACGTCAGGCATATTTAGGACTGTTACATTCATAATCCACACAAGACGGTAATGTTATTAGTGGAGTTGGTTGGTAATTTCTATAAATGTAAATCAATATTAGTTAGCCGCGATTAGCTAGCCTGGGTAAACCCAGCCTCCACGTGACCTCTATCTATGTGCTATCAGTCACTAGTACTGATAGCACATAGATAGAGGTCACGTGAAGGCTGGGTTTACCCAGGCTAGCGATTAGCATCAAGCTAACATTATAATAATGTGCAGTCTCACTGCAGCTAACTGCAGTCAGAGCCTTCTTCCCTGGTCGGTACCGTCTAATAGTTGACCAAACTGAACAGTCAATGTTCCATAAGCATAACAGTAACGTTAGGCATATTTACGACTGTTACATTCATTATCAACACAAGACGGTAACGTTATTAGTGGGGCTGGGTGGTAATTTCTATAGGCTATAGCTAAATCTATTTGTTAGCCGCATATAGCATCAAGCTAACGTTAGTCCCACCACCGCAGCTAACTGCAGTCAGTCAAACAATGTTCCATGACCATAAGCATAACGGTAGTAACGTTAGGCATATTTGCAACTGTTGCATTACTTCACACAACACGGTAATGTTATTAGCGGAGTTTCTGACCAGGTGGTAAATCCATTAGCAAGCAGCTAATGTTATCTGGCCAAAACAAAATTACACAAGCAACAAGGTCCCTCCCTGAACCGAAAACACAGCCCCGACTCTAGTTTCGGGGGGAAACTAGAGTCGGGGCTGTGTTTTCGGTGTGTTTTCGATGTCGGTCACACATTGTTGCTGTCTGGCCAAACGGGCTTCACTAGATAAATATTTATTTATTTTTGTGTGGACTTTTTGCTGGAGTCCTGTGTTGTTTGTTTTTGCTGACAGCTAGCGACGAAGGTAATGTTATCCACTTCCTGTTAGCCATCTTCTTCGTTGGTATATTTCCGCCAGAGCCATGAGGTCAAGAGGCAGGATCGTGAATGCGCAGAACGTCGCATTTGTCAAATTTGCCGGGAAAGTATAACCTGCGACCAGAATGAAAATCCTGCAATATCTTTGCAATGGGTGAACGCAGAGAGACGCGGCTGGGCTCGTTTTTTAAGTTACGGAACGGCACATTCACTCATTGGTAATAGAACATTTATTTTCCGGAAAACTTACGGATAGGACCTTTAATATTGAATTGTAAAATGTCTATTTTATTCTGGTGACTGCGCTGTTTCCATGACTACTATCAAGTATCACTGAATTTATTTCAGTTTATTTGGTGTGTTTTCTTACTGTTTATTTGATGTTAATCTGTGAAGCTTTCAGAGGTTTTAATCCCCCCCCCCCCCACACACACACACCTTTAATTTTATTTTATTTTATTATTATTATTATTCTCTCTCAATAACAACCTTTTGTGGTGTTACATGAATCAGTTTGGAACTTCGGTACCTTTTTGTGATTGGCTACGCCCATTGCCACGCTCCCTTTTGGCCAATGGGCGTGGAAAGGTAATCAGTTCTTCCTTGGCCCATGACCAAACTTTCTACTAATAATGCTGCCTTCAAATGGAACTCATGAACCCATAATTTATGAGTTGGGAAGTCGTGTACACAATATGCTTGACATTCAAGTGGTCACTTTTTTCAAATGTTGACCTTCCTGCAGACAGCTTCCCTCCAAATTGCTAAAATCTATCTAAAACTAAGGATCTGGCGCACTACGCACGCTCGATTCCTAGGCTCGCCCGTTATACGGGCTCGCCCGTCCTGATTCCTGCAGCTCGCCGAGCTGGCCCTGCAGCTCGCCAAGCTGGCCGTGCAGCTCGCCAAGCTGGCCCTGCAGCTCACATTTGCAGCTCGCCAGCTGCGCGGCCTTGCCCGCAGCTCGGCTGCTGTGTAGCCAATGAGACCAGCATCACTGATATGATGTCAGATTTATGACATCACTGATGATGTCACAGTGGGATTTATGACATCACTGATGATGTCACAGTGGGATTTTGATGATGTCACAGTGGGCTTTATGACATCACAGATGATGTCACAGTGGGATTTATGACATCACAGTGGGACAATCACAGTGGGACAGAGAAACAGAGAAACAAACAAACAAACAGACAGAGCCCCAGCTCCCATTTATATACTGATGATGATGATGATGATGATGATGATGATGATGATGATTAGGCACAACATTTTCGAATCTTTAGTTCAGGGACGAGATGCATTTTTCTCGCCAGCAGGGGGCACTGCTTGGTTGAATTACGGTACTTCAACCAGAGAGGGGGGGGAGAGAACACGTCATTTGAAAAAGCTGAGGAGGGATTTCCTGGTTGGAACCGCGAGCCACACCTCAGAGACAGACAGAGAGCAGAGGGAGAGGGAGAGCAACAGTCTGATTTGGAACTGAAGAGGAGACACGGGGTGAGTGCTGCTTATTTCTTTGTTTGTGTGTGTGTGTGTGTGTGTGTGTGTGTGTGTGTGTGTGTGTGTGTGTGTGTGTGTGTGTGTGTGTGTGTTTGCGTGCGTGCGTGCGTGCGTGTGCGTGTTTGCGTGCGCGCTGTGCACGCAGGCACGTGTGTGGTCAGTTATATACACACAGCAGAGGAATGGAAATGTACTGTATGGACAAACTGCTTGGATGGTTCAAAGTGTCTGTTGAGTTAGTTCTGGTAAAAGATTGGGGCTTTGAGCGGATGACAGGAAACAAGAGAAACGTGACATTCAGGCTTGATTCTAAAGCTGCATACCGTATTATCTAGTTTGTAATTCAGGCTTTTGTCTGAATCTGGTCTCTGAGTAAAAAACATTAAAAAAAAACTACATAAAAAGGAAAGACAAAACTGATCAAACTGACAAAAAAGACACTAAAACGGACATAAAAATGGACATAAATGGACCAAAAAATGACAAAGTACAGAAAACGAGAAAAACTGACCTCAATTCCTTTATTTCCAACATTTGGCTACAAACGCCCAGTAGTCAGGGGGTCATGGGTCAAAGGTCACAAAACTCAGGTTCGGAATGGGTGACTCATAGAGACACTGCGTAAGGCCTTGGCCACACTGATCCGTGGTGTCTGTCCATGTGCGTTCATTTCTCTGTTCACTTCCATTCATTTTCAATGACAGCTGTCCGATTGTCCGTGGAGCACTCAGAAGCGAACGTATCCAGAAAATTTGCATACGTTTTGATGGACAGAAAGTTGAAGAGGGATGAACTTTTTCTGGATGGACGTATCGGATGGTCGGATGGTCGGATAGTCACTGTCCGTTTAGCCAATCAGAGTCGAGGTCTCGAGAGGAGGCGTTCCGAGATTTGTTTAAACTTTTCAAAGAAGATGGCGGCCGAGGCGGTGAAGGAGGTTATAATTAATGCTGTGTACACCATCCCGCTGTTGTACAACGTGATAGTCAGTGTCACCGTCTGATTTCACCATCTAATCTGGTCATTCGGTGGCATTTTATTGCCACATAAGTAACGTAGCGCACAGAGCTAACAGCTAGCTGACGCCAGCTTTCTTCTTCTCTCGGTTTATAGGCGGCTCGCTGACACCTTCAAGGTGCTTACCGCCACCTGCTGTACAAGTAGGTTACTTGTACATGCAACGGACATAAATCTATCCGTCTATCCGTTCTGTCCATTTTCTGACGGATCAGTGTGGCCAAGGCGTAACGCGTCATCATTCAGAAGCCACGCCCAAGACGGGGGAAAACAGAAACCCCCCTCCAATCCTGGCGTTCTCCTATGTCGCGTGCCGTGCATGGTTGCGTGTTGCACAAAAAGATCGTATATACGGAAGATGAACACTCCAACTTACTTCCTTGACAGCTTGACCAGCGCCCGACCCGAAACACCTGCCATCCAGGCTCGCCCAAGCGTCGAGGAAGAAGTCGAGCCCATGCCGCCGTTTTGGCACCTCCCCACGGGGATGCTGCCCTGTTAACCCGCCGGGCACGCGGGGTTAACAGGGCAGGGGCGGGTTAACAGGGCAGATGTAGGGGGACTCCGTTCGCTTGTCCGCGGCCGCCGCTCAGTGATTGAACTACTACACCGGCCCTTTTTAGGGCCAAAACGAAAGAGTTTTCCTATGGGGTGCCGCCTTTTGCTCGTTATCAACTGGCTGGCTACTTCGTTAAAGAGCGTGGTGCTGGTAAAAAAAATACAATTATTTACAGTTAGGACTCAAGATTCTTATGAAAATACCCCCAGAAAACAAAAACTAAATTAAAACATGTCCCCAGGGCAGAAATATGGAGAAAAAGGTGGCATTATAATGCACATGTAAAAAAAAAAGCCATCTGTGCAGATAACACCTGTGACGACACTTGGGCTACTGTACTTACTGTAATAATAATAAGATACAGTCAATGTGTACAGGAGAAAACTTTCCAAAACACCAGATGTACGATGATTATCGTATTTGTACAATCATTTACCACCAAAACCAATAGCATTTTGACCCTCTGTCTGGTACGATAGTTTGACACTGCCCAAAATGCATTTCGGCATTGACGGGAGAAAAAGAAAACTCCGCTCCATTTCCCCCCCAAAGGCAACTGTTTACTTTCTGTTTAGTTTGAGCTCTATCTATGGTTAATACGGCACTTTATAGATCTATGGTTAATATGGCACTTTATAGTTTCAGTAGTCAAACGTAACTAGTAGTAAAAACTAGTTGACCCCCAATATGCAATCGGTGTTTCAAAATAACGCCTATTTGCAAAGATAAGTTTGGGACCGACCATCTCAGCTCGTGTAAGCCGGCTGCAGAATGGTCTGAGGCGGATAACTTTATCGTCGGAGACGGACGCAAGTGGCACTCGCTGGAGTTCAAGAGGAGAGCAGTTTCAGCTACAGAGTGGAGGGGCTATATCTTCTCAAAAGTGCTAATTTAGCGTTTGCGCCCGTTTAACACCGTGCGCAATGCAAATTGGGGCGGACACAAGCGCATGCCTGTGATAATTGTACTGGGAAAGCAGGCGTTTCAGCGCTAAAATGTGGGATATATGGCATTACCCTATTGTCAGCAGCGCGCAATTACTTTGTGCTAAGAGCTTTGAAAAGGACCTCTTATGCGCAAATACCTCTCTGTGCTGGGAGCGCAGCCGTAATCTCCGTGCAGCGCAGTGGAAAGTGGAATTCCTTTTGGATATGTCATTACGCACAGCCTTGCCACGCCAAGACATCAAATTATGCTGCTAAAATTGGGTATTAGCAGATAATTCAGTGAGGGAATCAACTATAACTCACTGAGAAACTTTTATCACATCGCAAAGAGGGAAATGAATTGAGAAAACTTGTTGGACAATGGACATAGGCTATTTACCTTCATAAGCTGGAGGGTCATTGGCACCACAGACGATCTGTCAATAAGCTCTCTCTGTCCTCGCACGAGTGAGTACACTCTATTATGCATGGAGAGAATTACAGAATATTGCATGCCTAACAACCATTGCGAGACGGGAATCTGATTGGTTTTGATTGACGTAATGCCCAGCATTGCCTGGCCACGCCTGTGAATAATTCTGGTAGTTAAGACCGCCCAAATCCCGTTTGCACAGGCATTTTGGGGCGCAGATGATTTTGGCACGGCTCTAATTTGCGTCTGCGACACGTGGCGTGAACCTTTCCACATCCCGGCCGAGAATTGCATCCCCAACATATTTCGGGGGTGTTTTAGCTTAGAAATCAGGGAGGTCACGTCTACGAGACAATCATATCACTTTTAAACAGTTATATTTCTGTATAAATCATTACAATATGCTCCTGTGATGTGGGGATGCTGCCAGCGCGGGGGTGCAAAACTCACCATAACACCTGGCGGATGGCACAAGGCGGACTGCTATCTTCCGTGACTTAAGGCACGCGCAAAAAGGTGTGCAAGCGCTATTAGGGGATAGCACCTGTCGGAAGATAGGGCCCGAGGAGTTTTAGCTGCAGAGTGGGGGTGATGTACTGTAGTGAGCGGCCTCTCGACGGGCGGACAGACCGAGAAAGATGGTTGGCGTACGGAGGTAATGTTCTGAGGGAACATTTATTGATTATTGTGTAATCAATAAATCGTCACAGGTGTTATTGCTAGGTTTGAGGGTTTTTATGTGCGCATGGCAGATGCTTCACAAAAACCAGTCTAGATGCAGCTATGTGGGGGAAAAACAAAAAACAAAAGAGAATCCTAATTGCTACATAAAAGTCCCACATATTAATGCAAAGTGGTGTCTAACCTGCATCATGCTCTTTAAGTAGTTCTCCGCGACCAGCGTTTCTCCCTGTCGCCGGGCGGCGGTTCCCCCCGTCATTGCTATCTCGAGCATGGCTTGTCTAGTGAATAACGATGCCAGTTAAGAATGACACGATATGCTGGCTGTTAGACAAGTCCCATAGTCCTCATTAGGCTATCTGGACTGTCCCAAGCGTTATTCCTTTCCCCTCCATCCCTCCTCTCAAGCGAGGCTATCAGGCGTGACGGGAGACTGAAACATGAGCTCTTTGGCTGGAATACTATGCCTGGTAGATTCTCCCTAAAAACAGCCAAAGTATGCCCCGCTTCCATTGAAATGGCAGATGCTGCTTCCAGTTCATGTTTTGCACAAGCACATACATTAAGCAGACCACAGCCGTGAAACATCGGTTCTGGGTTCAGCTCTTTAACGTATGTTAAAACACATAAACCAGAGTATAAACCAATCTTCCCCTCGCTACAAATAAAGCGACTAGGAATTTTCACAAATCACTCTGGCAATTTAGCCCGATATTGTGCTCAGGCAAGCTGGCCACAGCTGTGAATCACCGAGTCTGTGCTCAGCTATGCTAAAACTCCTGGCCAGAGTATAAACCAACTCCTCACCAGAGTATAAACCAATGTTCCCCTTGCTAAAAGATAAAAACGACTGGGAGCCAGACCAGCTCAGTGGCCTTGTGGTTTGAGTGTCCGCCCTGAGACTGGGAGGTTGTGAGTTCGATCCCCGGCCGAGTCATACCAAAGACTATAAAAATGGCACGCATTTGCCTCCCTGCTTGGCACTCAGCATCAAAGGGTTGGAATTGGGGGGTTAGATCACCAAGTGATTCCCGAGCGCGGCACTGCTGCCGCTCACCGCTCCCCCAGGGGATGGGTCAAATGCGGAGAACAAATTTCGCACACTCAGGTGTGTGACAATCGTTGGGACTTTACCTTTACCTTATTTTACATTAAGCCGATGTTGTGTTCTAACTATCACTAGGTCCGCCTCTGCTTAGTCAAGCTGGTAGAGCGTCGAAATATTATACCCCACAGACCACTTCCAGGCTCTGCCTCAGGAAAAGCGGCGTTAAAAGTTAAAGCACCGGGTATCGACCGGTCGTTTCCTTCTGTTAGGAAACTCAAGCCTCCCTCCCCGATGTCTGGTTCAAAACACAATGGGCCCTCTTCGTACGGCGCTATCGTTTGCGCTGCCGTTTGCCTCTTATTGCTATCTTCCCTGCGTCTTTAAGCTATCGCCTGCCTCCACCGTCCAGTGTTGCGCTGGGATCTAAGCGCAGACACAGGTATAGGCGTGGCCCAGGCGTGTCCGTGGGCCTCTAGCCTATCATCTCCCTCCCACAAGTGGTTTGGGCGTTCCCCGTGCCAAAATAGGCATTCGAGCGCAATGTGTTAGAAAAAAAGGCCTTGGGTGCTCTCAATTTTAACGCCACCAAATAGCTGGTCTTAGCGGAACAAAACCCACTACGCCAGGTGTACACCAGAGCGCAGAGGGTATTCTCCGGGCAGTCCAGGAAATCCTCGCTTGGATACATTCACGCACGGCATGGATGTCACTCTCCAACACCTCGCGCCTGCACACACTCTTCTCTCCTCAGAATTCCACGTTGATTTTCAACCCTACATTGCAGATAAAACGCACCTTCATTTAAAAATTTGAATTCGTTTGCCATGGTTTTATTAGGCTACATAATTCCCGACCATTCAGGTCTGTGGTGTGAGGTAACAGTATTGCTTTTGAGAAAGTTGTGCCGGTGTTGTGCCAAAAAGTGATTTGCTGCCAGAAACTGATTTGCGTGGGACCGCGCACAGCGCTCTCCTCTCCTCTGCCTCTTCCCACCCTGTGAGCCCCATGGCCGGCCCAAAACACCCAGGGCACCGACCCTCGTTCCCCTAATCCAATTGAAAAAAAAAACGCTTTTTGGCACAACGCCTGTAGTGTCCGGCCAGTACAGTAACCTCTTTCCCTGCAATTGCACGCATGCAAGACCAGCTTCTCCACAGCGCGGGTGGCGTGACCACAGTCAATGGCTTAACCAGAGTGGACAATTCTGACATAGGCTATTGAAATAGGCTAGAAGTAAAATCTCACACATTCCTACCCTATTAAAGAAACAAATATTTTTAGATGTGTAGGCCTATGTTATAGCCTATATGAACGAAACGTCTAATTACAGTAAGCGCATGCTTTGGGACATCACTGCGTAATTGCGTGGCGGCCCTTTGAGAGAGAGAGAGAGAGGGGGGGGGAGAGAATTCTCTCCCCCCCCCCCCCCCCCCCCCCTCTCTCTCTCGCTCTCTCTCTCTCCCCCTCTCTCTTCTCTCTTCTTCTGGCGGTGACGCTGTGGATTTTAAGGGGAGTGATCTCACCTTGTGAATCCTGTTATGGGCATAAACACGCCTATGGAGGTTTGCGCCGGTTTGTGCCGAGATGACGTGAAGCGCAGCGGCCCGACAAACCCACAATTACGGCTTTGCGCGGCGCTATTCCAGCGCAAAAACGGGCGCTACCGCAAAATTACAGCCGTTGCGAAGATAGGGCCCAATGTGTTTTTTGTTGACATCGACTAGTTTAACACTGGCAAGAGGCTCCTCTCCCTCGCGTTTTGAGCCGATGTGGGGAATTATACACTAAAACAACATGGAAGTCTGACGTTACGATCTGGCCACCGTTCTGGGGTTATAGATCACCGTTCACAGACCCACGGCACCCACTCACTAAGCCGGGGGATTTAAGCCTCTCCTGGCCATCCGAGTCCGCCCCCCCTTCCGCTACAGCGGAGTGCTGACTCTTGGTTCACGTGCCAAAGCTACGTGCGAAAGTCAACCACAAACGTGAAATACCGATTTGTGATTAAGACATGACATAACTCCTCATCAGAGTACAAAGCGTGAGCCAATGTGCCGATCTCACGGTCTGCTTCTTGCATAACACATTAGCCAGCTACAACCGTTAAACGCCGGTCTCGCGGCTAGGTATAGTGTAATATAACTCCCCACGAGAGTATAAATGTGTCTGCTGCTCGGTCCGTGAGCCGTAGAGTTTCCCCTGTGTTTAAACGATTGCGGTCACTCTCCCACACATTCCCCCGGCCCTGAAAGCCTTAGTTATGTGTCCTAACATTACGCCTAGTGTGATGCTTCCACATAAAGGTCCACCACTTCCCCCTGCTCCAGCCAGGCGGGTCAAGCGGTCAGACCCCCGACTGTCACACACGTGCTTTCCTCGGGTCCCCCCACTGGGAAAACGGCGAAAAGTGACTTTGGCAACGAATTTTGTCCTTCCTTTTAAATCCCACAGGTGATACACAAGTCTTTTTCCCCCCCTCCGCTTTTGTCTAAACAAATGGTGATTGGTGAAAGCCTTAACATCGCGGGCAGGAGAGCGGTCTTCCCCTCCTCTCAAGCCGATGTCAAAGCCTCTAAATTCGGCCAGAGTGCTGCCAGCTTCCCGGCTTACAACGCGGAAATCACACACAGTTTCTAGAGTGTCTTCCAAGATGGCGGCGGAGGGGTTACACTCAGTCAGGCCGAGAAAGGCGGTCCTCTCTCCGGCCTCTGGGTTCCCGCCCATCCCACTAACTCAGCAGCGCATGGGTCCTCCCCCTCTTGGTAAAACAAAAGGGTGGCAAGTTCAAAATTTGCTTTGCTGGCCTATCAAAATGAAGGGGCGTGTGCTACGTCACCGGCCCTGTTGGACCTATCGGGTTTGGGGAGCAGCACAGCACTAGACACAGTGCTATGCAAATCAAGACCCCGTCTTCCTCTGTTCTACCTTTCAGCCCAGCCCCCAGCTCCCTTGGCTTCGAAAACTGTCACCCAAGGTTATTCTCTCGCACCCCACCCCTCTCCCTTTCAGGGGAGGAGGGAAAATGCCGGTTGATCTCCAAGAGGCAACCTTGGCCCTGGCACAGGAGATTTTGGAACCTTTAGAGAAAGGAGCAATTTCTCAAGTTCCCCCAGGAGAGGCGGAGAGCGGTTTTTATTCGCCCTATTTCTTAACTGCCAAGAAAATAGGGGGCATGAGACCGATTTTGGACTTGTCGGTTTTCAACCTATGCATTTTGGAACAAACGCTCCATATGCTGATGGTCAGACACCTCCTGTCATGTGTACAGGAAGGCGATTAGTTAACTTCCATGGACCTGACAGATGCTCATTTTGTGCCTCTGTCATACAGAGGCACTGCAAATTCCTGCCTTTCTCCTTAGGGGGAGTTGCCTACCAGTACAACTGCCTTCTCTTCGGCTATTCACTGGCACCCCACACCTTTACCGAGTGCATGGAGGTAGCCTTGCTGCCCCTGAGGAGGCAACGGATCAGAATCCTGTTCTACAGATTCTAAAAATAGAACAGTGCGAATTGTAAAACGCAATAAGGGGCATGTGTGCGAATACAGAATTCAGTCGTTCAATTCATTTTTAATGCCGTGCTCAGTTTCAATGTTGTTGTAGTATGTAGTGTGTGTAGTGAAGGCAGCACTGTGCAGTGGTGACCCTGGCTCGGTTCAGTCAGTCGGCTGGCTGTTTAGAAGACCGACAGAGCCAGAAAAAGTGTCTGTAACGATACACGTTAGCCAGTTAGCTGGCTGGCAAGACAAGAGTCACATAAACAGATAGAATTTAAATGTGTGAGACACGGGAGACAAACATACCGCTGTAGCAGACTATAGTTATGGCTAGCGTTAACTGGCTTGCATGAATGACATTGCTAGCTAGCAGCTAATGTTTGCGTTAGCAACGCAAGCGTTAGCTAGCATGCCACTTGCTAACGTTATCTTCAAAAAGACCTGTTGACAATCTGGCTAACGTTATGCTGTCTGTTGTCAGTGTTTCTCAACTGGTGGGTCGGGACCCAAAAGTGCGGTCGTGGGGCCGTTTTGAGATGCACACACAGATGTGTGCATGAGAAAAAAAGTTATTCTACTCATTGCAGATGCTGGCGGCTGCGGCCAACATTGAAGCGGAGCAAACCTAGATACACACTCATACATTTGACTCTACTGCCCACTGGTGAATGTATTGTTTAACATGATACCAACGTGAAAGACGCATGGAAGTATGTGGGCAGTGACGATTATACCGTTTCATCTATTTACGTATGAAAATGGAGTATAAATGAGCCATTAGAGGCATGTCGGTAGAGGACATCTGCTCAGCGGCATCGTGGGCTTCGGCTGGTCCCTTCATTTGCTTCTATCTGAGAGATGTCTCAGAATCATCCCTAACTCACTCTGTGCTGGCCCCACGCAGTGACAACTAGTCGTCTTCGCCCCATCAGTTTCCTTTGGATGAGAATCTTCCTCCAGAGTGATGGTATATATATAGTTGTTCATGCAAGTTTTACACGTTTAAACTCCATGGGCGTTTACTGTTGGAGCCATCTTATTTTGTGCACTGTCTTGCTACCTCCTCGGGGGCCCATCCCCTGGGGTGGGTGAGTGTCGACGACCCTCGGGGCGTCTCACTCCAGGAACATGCCATACGCATTGCGTACAAGCTGACCTGGTCGGCCCCTGGATGATATGAGCTGATGGTGACCCCTGCGTTGAGTGTCGCAGCGAGCGTAGACCTATCAGGCTTTGCCATCATTCAATAGGCGAAGCCAAGAGAGAGCTGAGCTGAATTTGAAATAAAACGAAAGATTTAAAGTAATCTCTAGTTTTATTAAATCAGCGAGGCCCTCTCTTGGCGTCTGGGTGGGAATTACACGGAGGCCATGGTTTCCGTTGCCCCTCCCTCTGGCCGTGATGCCCTGAGATCCCTAAGGCCACCTTGGCAGTGCCCTGCTACCAGCCTGCTACTGTCAGTTGTTTTAAAAGTGTCAGTGGTCTCAGTTTAATGTAACCTGCCCTATGCAAAGGATGTGTAATTTGCTTATTGTAACACACATTTAAGAAAATTCGCTCTTCACGATGTTGAGCAATGGCCTTTGTGCCCTGGCATGTGGCCTTGTGCCCTAAAGAAATATGTGATGACCAGGGGCGGACTGGGATCATAATTCAGGCCGGGCATTAGATACCAAGCAGGCCAGGCTGATACGGGCCGACGCGCGTGCCGGCGTCCGAAGGGCGGCAGTGAAAAATTTGGTGCGTTTGAAGCTCAATTTGGGCCGTTTGAAGCCCAATTTGGGCCGTTTGAAGCCAGATTTGGGTCGTTTAAAGCCAGATTTGGGCTGTTTGAAGCCCGATTTGGGCCGTTTGAAGCCCAATTTGGGCCGTTTGAAGCCCAATTTGGGCCAAGTCCAATTTTACAATGAGATGCACCCACTTTAAACCTGAATAAAGTAATAAAACCACTAGTAAACCAGTAGGCGGCGCCTGGCCTGCTGTTCAGTGAGTGGCCTGGCCTGGCCTGCAAAAAAAAAAGAAAAAAAAAAAAAAAAAAAAAATTGGCAGGCCAGGCCAGGCCACCGGGCATTTGCCCGACGTGCCCGATTATGCAGTCCGCCACTGGTGACGACGAAGGCCAAATGGCCTTGCCCCTAAAACGAGGAACTTCCCACCCTGCTTGGCGTGCGGCTCCCTGCTCCACTAGGTGAAGAATACCTTAGGACAGGGATACTCAACTTGCTTTGCCCGGGGGCCACTTTCGTGAAATGATAGAAGGCCAGGGGCCAGTTAATAAACAATCAATATACATTTTTCTGTAGCGGATTGTAGGTGTCAGACAGAGTTTAGTCTGACAATGTTGTGCACACCGGATAGTTACTTAGGTTAAGTACATACATACATAAGTGCCTGGGTAGCGAGCAAACGGCGGTATTTGACAATTTAGCAGCTAAATCATAGATTATTGAAAGATATTCCATATTCCAGACTGAAATGCTATAACAGAAGTGTGAGTATTGGCCAGAATTACATGAACATTTGGACACTTATTCAGCGGGTATCTTGCATGTTGCGTTCAGGTGCACTGTAAAAATTGCAATTCCATCGCGGGCCACACAGGGGGCGCCCGCGGGCCGCATGTGGCCCACGTGCCGCCAGTTGAGTATCACTGCCTTAGGAGCCAGTTGTTGGGTACAGCGTCCTTTTATAGAGGATGCCAGAGTAGCCTAGGGGCATGGTCAAGCGGGGCAAATGTAGTCTCGTGCTCTCATGCTGTACAAAAAAGGTCAGCAGCGTCTCTTTTGTCTCAGGAAACTGGCCAAATTCCAGATTGACAGGACCTTGTTGAAATTGTTCTATTGTGCTTTCGTTGAGGCTGTCATTTCTTTCTCTATTAGTCTATGGGCCAGGTACCACTCAAGGTGACAAAACTTGGCAAAACTATTGGTATGATAGCCATTCCTGAGTGGTAGCTGACACACGGTTATCAGCGCTTGAAGTTAACAACCCCTAAAGTAAATTGCATGTTAAGACGCTGGTGCATAACCTTGTTTAGGCTCATGGTCAGGACTTTTTTCAATGTGTTATAATGTGTTTGGTCCTATCTTAAAGGGGACCTTCTTAGCTTTCATCTAAGGCCAGGTGTGACTTTTTCTGACAAATATAGACGTCACTTTAGCTCTTCAAACTATCAATGACACACATTTTTCAACGATTTTCGCCTAAACTATATACTTTATTTTAGCCCTTTGGGATCAAGGAACATCAGAGACACAAAACACAAAAGCTTTAATACTCCCAGGACTCCATGGATTCAGTAAATCAGCAGCCAGCAGCAGCTGTGTCTCTCTCGTCTGACGGAGAGAGCAACGTGGAAAAGATTATCCCTTTTCGTGTTCGGAAATCGCAAAAAACACATTCATAAGCCTGTCTTACGGAGTTGGTGAGATAAAATGTGCAAGATAACGTAACGTTTATGTAGCAATTATATATAGGAAATCTATTTTCTTAATTTCTCCACTCCAGTACCGATAAGAGAACCGTTAACGTGAAAGCTTATTGATCCTCCGGTATCTCGAAATCCGGCCCCGGGGCCCGTTTGGTACCGGGTCTCGGTACCCATCCCTACAATTATATTATAACACCCTTTGTATAATAGTGGCCGGTAAACATTCGGGAACGTTACCGGCTGTATTGGCCGTCTGAAAAAAAATGCCTAGCGGAATCCCTGACATATATGTGACAGAAATGCGATATATTATTTTGGCTGGTAAAAAAATATGCCTGGCCGGTGGATTTTTTCCATCTACCCGTCACCTGGCCGGTGAGTCAAAAAGTTAATTTCGGGCCCTGCATCAGCGATGATGTCATCAGTGATGATGTCATCAGTGATGTCATCAGTCTGAGGCTATATACTGTAAGTGATGGGAGTATAAGTATGGAGGAACCAGACGGAGACGATGGCTTCCGTCCCTGGGCTGTGCGGGTGACCTGATGGAGCCGAATTTTTTAATTAGGCGATTGCCCTAATTACAATGTCATAGAGCAGGTGAGGCCGCAACGCGCAGTGGTCATCAGTGATGTCATAAGAGCGGTGCGGTGAGCCCGCACAGCGGCCGAGCTGCAGGGTGGGCGAGGGAGCAAGTGAGCCCGCACAGCAGGCGAGCTGCAGGGCAGGCGAGTCCAAGCTGCGTATGCAAGCAGCAGGGCCAGCTCGGCGAGCTGCAGGGTGGGCGAGGCTAGGAATCGAGCGAGATGCCTAGTGCTAAAAAATAATCAGAAACCAGCGCTCACCCTGTAACCCAAGGTGGATCGAGGTTGCAGTGGACTTTGCCCCCTGCTGGCATGGAGCTGTGTGGATTTAACCTTCGCCCCTTATGCACACACACACGCACACACACATGCACACACACAGGTGCGCGTGCACGCACACACACACACACACACACACACACACACACTTACACACACACACACACACACACACACACGTGCGCACACACATGCACGCGCACAGTGTTTCCTATAGGATGGAATTCAATTGTAGCAGCGGTGGGAATGAACGGCTGCAATATTTGCTCCTTTTCTCACTGCCTGTCCTGTCTATTAGGAGATACAGCCAATTACATTGTATTTGGCAACATGGAAAACTATTTTCAAACTTAAAGTGTAACTTACCCCCAAAACACTTTTTTCAGCTTCTAACCAATATATATGACTTTGGGGGTGCTGTGTGAAGAATTCTTGTCAAAATTTCCACATTTGAGACCAAAATGTTACCATTGTACCATTTGTATCATTTTCAGCAGCATAAGTTCCCTCTATGGGTTGAACACTGCTTTTTTGTGTGCCCTCAAATGAATGGGATATTTGGTACATCGTGACGTCACGGTGGGTTTAGCACACGCCCCACTCATGTGAATTTTTTTTTCCCCCCCATTGATTATTACTGTAGTTCACACGGCGCGAGCCCTTTAAGAGCAATGCATTCATGGGTAATGCCTACTGTGGCTAATGTAGTATGAAATATACTTTGCGGTCTCCTATATGGCAGCTTGTGTGTGATTGGCTGTTTGTCAATGTTATGAAACTTCATTGGCTAGACCAGTCTCCCAAGGGGGTGTGCAAGTTGAGCTGTCACTATTGTCCAAATATCTCTGGCACACAGAGAGAGAGACACACACACATGTATCAGTGTGTGTAACCCCTCTCTGAGTTCACCCCTCCTCTCTCATCTTCTCTTCTTCACTTCTCCTCTCCTACTCTCTTTGCAAGGTCAACAAAAAAACAAACAGCGGTGGCTAGCAGCGGCAGGCACATTTCTGCAGCCATGTCCCGCCACTCCAGAATGCAGATACGGGAAACACCGCGTGCACACAGCACACACACACACACACAGCACACACACAGCGCACACACAGTGCACACAGCACACACACACACAGCGCACACACAGCGCACACACACAGCACACACACAGCGCCCGCACACAGCGCACACACACAGCACACAGCACACGCACAGCACACGCACAGCACACGCACACACAGCTAGTACACAGCACGCACACAGCACGCACACACACAGCACACACAGCGCACACACACAGCGCACACACAGCATGCACACACACAGCACACACATCACACACACAGCACACACACAGTGCACACAGCGCACACGCAGAGCACACGCACAGCACACACAGCACACACAGCGCACGCACACACAGCACACACAGCGCACGCACAGCACACACAGCACACACACACACACACACACACACACACAGCACAAACACAGCACACACACAGCATACACACAGCGCACACACACAGCACACACACACACAGGGCCGCTGCTGGCCATTTGGGTGCCCTAAGCGTAATTGTTTTGTGGTGCCCCCCCTCCCCCCCGCAAAACTTTCAATAACTGTCAAACGAAAGACTGCAAAATCATTAATTATGAACGATACTAGTGTATCTCACATTACATTACATGTGGCAAACAAACAATTGTTAGAATTACTGTACATGTCAGCAAACAAGCGATTGTTAAACTGTACATGCAAGCAGGGGCGGACTGGGATCATAATTCAGGCCAGGCATTAGATACCAAGCAGGCCAGGCCAATACGAGCTGACGTGTGTGCCGGCGTCCGAAGGGCGGCGGCAAATTTTTGGGGCTGTTTGAAGCCCAATTTGGGCCATTTGAAGCCAGATTTGGGCTGTTTGAAGCCAGATTTGGGCCGTTTGAAGCCCGATTTGGGCCGTTTGAAGCCAGATTTGGGCCAGTTGAAGCCAGATTTGGGCCGGTTGAAGCCAGATTTAGGCCGTTTGAAGCCCAATTTGGGCCGTTTGAAGCCCAATTTGGGCCGACTCCAATTTTACAATGAGATGCACCCACTTTAACCCTGAATAAAGTAATAAAACCACTAGTAAACCAGTAGGCAGCGCCTGGCCTGCTGTTCAGTGAGTGGCCTGACTGAGGGCACCAAAAAAAAAAATTTTTTTTTTTTGGTGCCCTCAGTCACATGATGCCCTACGCAGTCTGCGTACTCTGCGTAATGGGGTGCGGCGGGCCTGCACACACACAGCGCACACACAGCATGCACACAGCGCACACACACCGTTACTCAAAAAAGTAATGTATTACACATTACACATTACTTTCAAAAAAAGTAATGCCTTACTTTACTTGATTACTCCCTGGAGAAAGTAATTTGTTACACTAATCGTTACATTACTTTTGCGTTACTCCGTAACATCGCCTGAGATGCATTGTCACGTAATTTGCCAGTTAACAATACAACATTAAACCTTACATATGCCCATATATTAGCACAAATCTCTATCGTAATAAGGTAGGTTGCAAAACTTTTCCTGTCTGATGATGGCTGTCCGTTCCCTGCCATCTGTATTTTGCTGTATCTGTATCTGTATCTGTATCTGTGTGTTTCTGAAAAATGGTGATTCTACTGTTGAAACTGGTAATATGTCCTCTACCATGTACGAGGCAACAAGCCTGTCCATCTCTGATTTTGATGTTACCTGGTGAAAAGCACGCTTTTGCTGCTTGCTTGCGGTCGAGGCGGGCGACTCAGCTTGGCTCTGCGGGTCTCTCGCAACCAGCTTTGTGTTAGCATGTTGCCTCTGCAGATGCTTTGAGAGGTTTGATGTCGTGTTCGCAGCGGTAGCTAGCTGCTTCTGTCCAGGGCAAAGTTTGCACTGTCACATTCTTGTCCTTCCGCGCAACAAATTCGAAGTAATGTGTGTATCTCCACCCCTCAAAAGTTGTTGTAGAAGACGGCGAGGCGGGTGCTACTGCTGCTGCTGCTTCTTCAGGTTTTTTTGCAGATTGCAATTGCAATCCAATTATTAAGGAGCATACGGCCACTGCTCCACTTCACTATAACACGGTGTATTTGCGAGGGGTATTTATAGACCCCATCGCTGTATGTGTGTTTCTCTTATGGTTATACTGTATATTCCAGGATTGCATGTTGTGTTAAAAATAAATATTATTTCTATCTAACACTTTTTAGCCTGATTTAAAAAGTTATGGCTTTCTGGGAAATTTAACCTGTGGAAGAGGAAAGTGGATGGAGTTCCCAGCATGCCCTGGGGTAGTGTGTTTTGTTTGTAGATTTGTTGTCAATGTTTGTCAATTGTTTGTTTGTCAATGTGTTTTGGAGGTTAAAATGATTTCTTGTTCTATATATGCATGATGTTAGTTATCTGCAAAGTTATGTGTTGACTAATTGTGCTGTTCTGCATGCTACTACAGTAAGTTGAAATGTTGGCACCATGGGTGATTCTGCAGTTAAGTGACCCCATCTGGGGCCTGTACTACGAATGTTGTATAAGAAGATCCAGGATCTGTCCCTTGATCTGGTTTGTCTAAACCAGATCAGCTCGATTGTAGTTAACTTGTACTACGAACGTCGATTGCCACTCGTTAACTCGAACCAGGTTTTTCTAATCAAGCTCTCAGCTCGTGCACATAAAAATGCCCGTGCACTGGAGCTCGTGCCCGCAAAAGAGGCGTGGTTTTTAACAACTGCCAATCAGAGTGCAATATGGACTGCTCCAACTCCTACAGCGCAAGACACGCCTATTTCCTCATTGAATGAAATGCAAATGCAAATCTGCGTTGGATATTACTGTTCCCGAATGACTGTCTAAAGTGACCACTTTTATCCACACCAGTAATTTCTTTGAAGAGCGGTTTCGTAGGCTATCTACAGCTCTCTATCTACAGTCTTTTGTGGAAGCAATGTGTAATCTATCTCAGTCCAAAATCCGTATGTAGCTATAGACCATTTAGGCTCAATGAATAATAATGATCCGTGTCTGTACTTTGTTCAGTATATTGTATTTCAATTTGTAACCGTCAAATAAAATAAAATAAAATAAAATAAAATCAATGTGTTTAGTCGCACTGATTGAATAATTCCTATAGGCTAATCAATAAAAAAAAGAATGATAATAAAATAAAATAAATGCTTCTGAACTGAATCGACACGGTACGTGCGGGCATAGATTTCATTTATAAAAAATAGCCTATTTTGTGGTCACATATTGTCAGCAGAGTCGCATATTTCATATAATGATGCTGGAAATATGAAGTTCAATCGAATCATACAGGCCAAAAGCAACAGAGTTGCAGCTGCAAAATGCAGGAGTAGCCTAGATATGAATCATCTTAATATGGGATCGCCTGTGTGCAGGTGATCCCATATTAAATTGCTTAGATGTAGTAGGCTATTCCAGCATGTAGGCTATGACCATTTCAATTCCAACCCAACGTCAGTCTCAGCTCCGTTGCGCACACGGCACCATGCCTTTGGAGACGTTTATGTAACCTTTTTATGCCGGTTTAGTGATATTTCTCCACTCACTATTCAGCTGCAATCGATCAGCGGGATCAAACAACGTATCTAGTAGGGCTGTGGCGATTCACTTATCTCCCGATTCGATACTATCACGATTCTTGGGTGCCGATTCGATTTATATTGCGATTCTTAAGTATTGCGATTCTACGATTATTGCGATTCGATATTACGATTTATTGTGATTTTTGTTTATTTTTTTCTTTTCTTTTTTTAGTTTGTTTGCTTTTTTACACTACCGTAGATTAGAACATGGGAAAAGTTGAATCATACACTAGAGACTGTATATTATATATCATGAGTAGGGCTGGGCGATATACCGGTAGTTAAAAACAGGGGCGGACTGGGATCATAATTCAGGCCGGGCATTAGATACCAAGCAGGCCAGGCCGATATGGGCCAACGCGCGTGAAATTTGGGCCGTTTGAAGCCAGATTTGGGCCGTTTGAAGTCCAATTTTACAATGAGATGCACCCACTTTAACCCTGAAGTGTAATTATTACTTCAGACTAACTAATAAAGTAATACAACCACTAGTAAACCAGTAGGCGGCGCCTGGCCTGCTGTTCAGTGAGTGGCCTGACTGCAAGCACCCAATTTTTTTTTTTTTTTTTTTTTTTTTTTAATTTGCGATTATCGATTCTGGAATAAAAGATCGATCCAAAAAATCGTGACATTAAAAATCGCGATAGTTAGGTGAATCGATTTTTTCCCCCACCCCTAGTATCTAGGCTACTTAAAAGCACAAAAATGAATATATAAAAACATATTCCAAAGTGGTAAGTAGGGCTTAATTAAAATAGCCAACAAGTGCAAGGCTTTAGTCCTTGATTAACATTAACATTGATTAACATTACTCATTCAACATTACAATTCGTGCTCCTTCCTAGATGGGAAACTCATCCAGAAAGGGGTTGGCCATTTTTCCAAACTGCTGATTTGATTGGTTCGTGGGCGGTGTATTTAAGGTCTAATCTTATCCTTGCAACTTAACCTGCTGCGGACCAGGTTAAGTGTGAAGCATAAGTTGCTATGGAAATATATGTCGGTAAGAAGTTAACTTGCTTTGTAGTACGGCCAAACCAGGTTTAAACCTGAAGTTACCTCGCTAAACCACTAATCTTGCTTTGTAGTACAGGCCCCTGATGGGGTCACTTAACTGCACTTAACTTGCTAGTACGCAAGTAACGCAAGTAACGAGTTAAGTGTTTGATTAGTAACTGTAATGTGATTACTGCACTTAAGGACAGTAGTGCCTTACACTACTTGTTACCGACAAAAGTAATGTGACACTGCACACTAGGGCTGCACGATATTGGAAAAAACTGACATTGCGATATTCCCCGCCCCTGCGATATATATTGCGATATGAAAAAATACAGATTTTCACCAGATTACCAGAATAGCTCTATTTTAAAGAAAAGAATACCCCAATCAATACTGATTGGGGTGATTTTGTAGAGGAGTCCATCTGATTTTGGAGGAGAAATTAGGTATTTTAATGTTTCTCAATCACTGGGCTGTCGCCTACTGTAGGCCTCTATCAGGGTGCATACACATTTTGACCAATGGATTTCCATGACTTAGGCTACATACATGAAAAAGTGAGTGAGTTATGACATTCTACTTTAAAATGTCACTAGCCTACACTTCACTTAGTGTAATGCAGCCTTTAAAACCAGGGAAAGACAATATGCTGTATCACCATATTACCATATCCAACATCTAAGACCATATAGTCTCATATCACAATATTGATATACAATTGATATATTGCCCACCCCTAATATTGAGTGCCAGAATCTACCTCCCAATGATGCTATTTGCAGAAAAACATTAGATTTCATTGATTATAATCACTGCTTTCAACTTCTTTCGTTCTTCTAACGTTTCAATAAATCAACAATGAAACACCCCTGCCACTTTACACACTTGGTCTGACCCCCCGGAAACCCCCTCCAGAAACGACCAAGTGGTACACTCCGCATCTGCGGAGTTCCGGTTTTTGAGCGCAAGGCTGGCAGTACAGAGAGACGAGGATTCACATGCAGCCGACCGGTGACAAACAATTCATTCGTGAAAAGTAATAAATATACATTTAATTGCCCAGATATGTCTCTTCTCTTTTTATTTTCACTGACATGTTTTGTGTAAATGAGTCGCTATGTATGATTAACTCTACCGTAACGTTACTGCTATCATGTGATGCAATATCAGAGACTGAAGGGGAGAGACAGCCGCAGTGATACACGGACTCAGTAATCACTTTAGCCTTCGTGTCATTATACTGTAAGTTGCGGTCTTGCTTTTTGGTGTTTCAAGAGTAAATAGCCTATCTCCACTCCACGGACATGTTGAGTTACAGCAGCCAGCCTGCTGTATGCGAGTGCGCTGCAAACTGTGGACAAGTCCGCCTCCGCAATCACATCGTTTACAGACAGGCTACTGTCAGCAACGCAACATAAGCAACATAATCAAAAATAATTCAATTTAGGTCTCTGTGCATGTTTGTTGTGTTGAAGCTAAGCACTAAATGAGTGAGTACAGTAGCGGGGCGTCTCTCTCCTTTGAGAGAACCTCATTTAACTCAGTAGGCTACCCCTAAAGTGAGAGTTTATCAAGCAACATGACAAGTTAATTTGCTTTTGACATCGCACGTCCTGCGATGTGACTATCGCGCATGCGCACATTGCGATGACGATGTGTAAACGATATATCGTGCAGCCCTACTGCACACAGCCCACACACAGCGCACACAGGGAAGTGTATAGTGTAATACAGCCTGATGTACTGGATGTGTTAATAGTTAATACACTGATAATACAAATACAAGATCATACAGTTACTTAAAAGAGAATTCAGATTTTTTAATATTAGCAGTTAGCATGCTAGGCTAACGACAGATCAAACACAGACCATGCAAGTCCCCCGGAAGTGCTTTCATATGACCCTTTGACATGACCCGGATGTGCGAATGGCAGGGCAGTCGATCTGTAGCTAATAGCATGCTAAACACCGCTGATAATATCTGATCTCGAGATTATGGACGATGCATTTGAATTCGATGGCTGCGTGTATTTATTTGAGCCGGTCTGGAATAACGTTATATGGATTACAAAGAGCGGGAGCGTGAGGAGCTGCTATGAATGTGACGGACAGCAGAGCCAGGAATGAACCCAGGTAAATAGCACTAGATCGTTTATTTTCTGTCATTGTATCTATGATATAATGTGCGGCTGCGTATCAGAAAATAAGATATTTATAAGATGTAAATAGAAGCATTTCAGATGCGGCGTTTTCCTCATTTTCAGGTCGCAGTTCAAAACAAGTGATCGTACAGTGCAAGGGAATCAAACCAGACTCATCAGGGTGACTTAAAAATCATATTTAAAGCTGGGGGGGAAACTGAATTTTCCTTTAATCCACTTACATAGTAAAGACTGATAATATATATATACAGTATATATATATATATATATATATATATATATATATATATATATATATGCAATTTATTTATTTATTTATTATCAGCTTTGATGTTACAATTAGAAAACCAAAACTATGAAATAATAGTCTATCAAACTATACTATAATGCCAACATAGTCTGTCTCGCTCTCCTTTGCGTATCTCGAGAACCGTTGGTCCGATCACCCTCTTTTCGTGCAATTCGGCGCTTAGGGGGACCCAACGGCGTACAGAGAGCTGAATTCTGTGCAATTCGGCATAGTGCCACCTACTGGCAAAACAAAAAGTGGTTTATCTCGATAGCCAATTCACTTCAAACTTGGGAGAGTGTGCTGCTGGGAACCCCGACATAGAGTAGTGCTGAATTGTGTGCAATTCAGCACAGCGCCACCTACTGGCAACTAGGGCTGTCACTTTTTATTATTTTTGCAGCATAAAAAAAAATCCTCAGCTGTCATGGTCCAGTCAGTCAGCTCCTCTCCGCTGCTGTGTTAGCTTGGATGCTCACAGTCACAACACTGCCTCACAAACTTGGCTGCATCCAACTCGAGACAACTTTTCAGACCCTGGAGACAATCTTTCTCAGAAGAGACTAACGCGACAAATCTGGAGACTTTTTCTGACATGGGATTAACATTACCAGCAAGCAGCAGTTGGTTAATTTTGGTTAATAAAAAAATAAATAAAATCGAACAGGTCAATTATACATTCGAACATGCCCTCCTCCCCCACATTCGAAGTTAAATTCGAATTTCGAATAAAAAGTGACAGCCCTACTGGCAACACAAAAAGCAGTTTATCTTGAGAACGGTTCATCTGTTTGACTTCAAAATTGGGGAGTGTGCTGCTGGGAACTCGACGTAGTGTAGTGCTGAATTTCATGCAATTTGACATAGCGCCACCTACTAGCAATGCAAAAAGCAATTTATCTCCAGAAACATTCCTCTGATTGACTTCAAACTTGGGGAGTGCGCTGCTTGGACCCAGATGGAGTGCTGCGCCGCATTTCATGCAATTTCGACTTATGCATAGTCATAGTGCCACCTACTGGCAACACAAAAAGCAGTTTATCTCGAGAACCAGTCATCCAATCGACTTCAAACTTGGCGGGTGCATTGCTGGGAACCCGAGGAATTGCAGTGGTAAACTTTGTGCAATTCAACCAATAAGATCACAGCTTTCACGTATCTCCAGGACTGTCCGTCCGATTGTCTGATCCGACTTCTGTATGTCTGTCCTTCACGTTCCTCGAGAACCGTTTGTTGGATGGGGAATGCGCTTAGGGGTGTGTGGGGGGGTGCCCATGGGGTGGTGGTGAATGTGGAGAACGGGCACTGCACTAGTAGAACTAATTATAAAAGTAAAAAAAAAGAGGCTGAAACCTTAAAAAATCCAGACCTTTTTCCTCAAAAACATAAATATTCTAATAAAGAAATCAAGTGCTGCTGTGTGATACAGCACATTATGTACATTAAGATGGCTGAGACTGCAAAGTTAGCTACATGTTCAGTGTAACCCAGGTTATTTTCTGTAGCTACAAATGACAGATGTCCCCTAAAACGCCTCACTGTCTGCTATTTAACACATTCACTGCCAGCCGTTTTTTTTTACTGTAGGTAGCTTCTGCCAGAGGTTTTTTTTGAGGATTCTGGCTCATTTTACAAGAGCCGAGGATTATTTTCTGCTTGGACTTTGTGAACACAAAGTTCACAAAAGTACTAATAGAATGTGTGCTTTCTCTGTCTAAAAGAGTTAGTTTGTAGAGTTAGTAGTTATGTAGATATTAGCCGTTGAGTACAGCATGGTTTCAGCGTCTGAGACTGAAAGCTGAGATAATCGCAGTTTTGTGAAATTCAATCAAACAGGCAGAACAGTCACTTTAACCATTTATTTTTGGCATCAGTGAGAGATCAGACATCTAAACAATATAGTTCTGAACGCCCTCTCCTTCAAACTCCTCCCTCCGTGGGCGTGTCTGGTGGCTTTCAGCAGCGTTTGTCACAAGCGAGTTTCTACTGCCTGTCTGAGCAGTGAGCAGCCTCCCTCCCTGGCGGCCCCCTCGTCGGCGAGTGTGGATGGGGCTCACTCGTTTCTTGGGTTTGAGAGCTTTGATGAAGCTTTGTGCGATTCTAGGCTTTATGCTGCGTGTTTCAAAGTGTGTTTTCCACCCAGTGTATTTTTGGAACCCCCCACCGTTGTGCGCCCGTGTGCACCAGCGTGAAAGCGTTTTCGCCTACAGTATGAGAATGAGGCTCGTTCGTTTCTGGGTTTTCGATTGAGCTCAGCTGGAATGAAGCTGCGTGCGATTCTGCGCTTTCTGCTGGTGTTTCAAAGTGTGTTTCACCCATAATCTATTATGCAAATTTGCAATCCCCCACCGCCAGCTCCCAGCGCGATAATGCGCGAAAGCGAAAGCGTTTTCGCCAATCCATTTTACAGTATGAGAGAATGGTTTCCTCGCGCGTTCCCCTGCAGTTTTGGCTGGCTTTTTCTAGTCTGGAGAGCACTGTCGCCACTTAGTGGGTCGGTGGAATGGGTTGTACACGTTCGGTGGCTCCAATATTTTTATAGGAGACGTGGGGGGCGTTGATCCACGTCCCACCGTCAAATTTTTTTTTTTTTTTTTTTTTCTGACGACTCAACTCGTCATTGGCAGTCAACCGTTGGATTTTTTTTGACGACTCAACTCGTCATTGGCAGTGAACGTGTTAAATGGTAATGGTGGTTTGGTAATTACCCAAACGCTGCTCTCAACCCGGTTCATTACAGCAAATTACCTGTGGTACACTAGTTTCTCCCTGTGAATTAAATTAATAATTAGCTGTACTTACGTAGGCTACGTTACATATTTGCGGGAGTGCAAGGAGTCTCGCACTACTGATGTTCAGTACATGATGACTGGTCACCGAGGGAAATGTGAGTTTGTTTACTGTGTCGCATGTAGTTTTAAATGAGGGGATCCACAACTTTCTTTTAAGGGGGCATCGTGGCCAGTTCAAAACGGGGCATTCCAAACTGGACGTGTGGAGAGTTAATTTTAGAAGGGGCATTACAGCCAAACTGCGGGGCATCCACCCCACTGTCTGTTTGACCATGGTATTCCTGCTCTGGATGATGCCCCTTGCAGCACTTGGTGCCCTACGCACAGTGCGTGTACATAGTACACTGACCCTGCTCGCTGGGTCAGTCAATTTATAAATGTGGGGGAGCCCAACAAGACACACACTGAGTGAAGACTGTTTTCACAACACAGAGAGGGGGCGTGGCTGCTCTGAACATTATAACTCGCCTGTCTCGCTAGATATATAGTGTTTTGTGGGCATCTAGTAGGGCTGAATATCGCATTTAGTGGGGCCACTGTCCGCTGTCCGCTGGGTCACTGTCCATTTATAAACACGGGGGAGCCCAACAAGACACACACGAAGGAGTGGAGGTTTGGTCCGACACTGCAGCAGGCTTGAATCAACAAAGACTGTTTTCACAACACAGAGAGGGGGCGTGGCTTCTTTCACTGCTCCGAACATTGTAAGTCGCCTGTCTCGCTAGATATATAATAGTGTTTTGTGGGCATCTAGTACGGCTGAATTTAGCATTTAGTGCCTTTAAATGCACCTCCACTACCTCAAACTGCTTCACTGTTATGTATCTGTAAAAAGTCAGTTTTTTCTGGAACTGAAAGGTAATTTCCTCATTGACGGCCATGTTTTTTTTTTATCATCCAATGAGGTTTGAGCAGGTTTTAAAGGCTGGAGTGAGGCATGCGCGGCGGCAAGGGGGCGCTAGGGGGGGCTGTGTTATGCTAATGTGCTAGCATGCTAACGTTTAGCTGCAGAAACATAAATGAAGACATGCATTTCCTGGTTGTAATTTATTTATTTTCTCTTTCTATTTCAACCCAGTTTTCACGGGTTAGACTGTCCAACAGTAAACTCAGTATTTTCATCAAGACCTCGTCACGTCTGTTACTTGGGGAGCTACAGGGCTAGTTGAATGCTCCTATATTGTCTTTCATTGTCTTCCGTGGCAAAGGGGGGCCGTGGCATCACATGAATTGCGTCTTGCCAATTTACACGATGACGGTAAGGGCGGCGTTATCACAGAATGCACTCTGGAACCTGCTATCACTTTTTTCAATAACGCCACTGTCATGGAAACAGAAGGCCCAAACGCAGCAAAAGTTTGCCGTTTTATGCAGGGAGAGTTGTCGTCGAAACTAGGCCTGAGAGAACTGAGGAAGGAAGAAAGGCTTCTGTCATCGTCACTCTCTTAACCGTGGAGCATACAGTATGTTGCAAACGTTAGGTTAAGAGATGGGTTTGGATTAACTCCGGTAGAAAGACCCTCCATCATTCTATTTATTTATTTATTTATTTATTTATTTATTTATTTATGTATTTATTTATTTATTTATTTATTTATTTTAAATAATTCTAGTTAATGTTAAAGGAGAACTTCACCAACAAACAATTTGGAATTGGAACGGAATTATTATGGAAGTCATGATCTCTCACCGAAAACAGTTTTGCAGGCATTCATTTAGTTTGACAGTTATTGAGAGTTGAATTGAGTTAAGTTGTGGACTAGTGATGTCATTCATGCACAAATAAAAACCCAAATAAAATGCGTGACAGACATAAATTGACCAACCATGGACCTCCGTCTTTGTGTGATGCAACTCATGGAGCGGGTCATTTTGAGCGATGCACCAATGCACGCAGAGAGCGGGACTTCCGTTACAGCCCAGCCAATCAGAGGCTTGCCACAACCTTTTGTACGGGAAACCTGGAAATGCTGAATTGTGATTAAGACCCTCCACTACAGATGGTCTAACCACGTGAGACTACTTCTACATCGGATTCATTTTTCAAACCCGGAGGTTGCCCCTTGATTAAAATGCAGTTGTTGTTTTTTCTCTGCTGTTCTTTCTCCCTGTCATTCTGTCTCTCTTTCTTCTTATCTTCCCCCATACCCATAGCCTGGTAAACCAGCCCGTCACGTGAACTCACATTTCATTTGGTTCTGCGAGACTGTCTGGCCCCAAGGTCTGGGAGGGTGTTAAGCAGAAGCTGCAAAGCGGAAGAGCCAATCAGCGACTACGCTGTGATTGACAGCGCAAGTTGACCAATCAGGAACGCTACTAGCACTGCACTAACAAAACAATAATGGCCGCCTCCTTGCCTGATCGTCTCGAGGAGTAATGCCAATGTTCGTCTAGTTTAAACAGCCATAAAGTGCCGTTATTGCAGAAATAGACTCAATAACAACAATTAAACAAGTACAGGAGTATCGCCCCAACCGCGGAGTTTCTCGGCGGAAAACATGTTTTTGCCATTCTCCCGAGTGGATTTGGGTTTGACTGGATCAGATGCTGATTGGCTGAAGGAGTTGTCTGTCAAGGCAACTACGCCTGCCCATGCTCCCGCCTCTGCTAAGGACTTGGTGGACGGGCTGGTTTACCAGGCTACCATACACACACTCTCTCCATCTTTCTCTTTATCTCTCTTCCACATGCACACACACACTTGCTGGCTCGTTCGTTTTCTCTTTTTTTCCTCACCGCGTTTAGTCCCAGAATTCAAACTGACGTGTGTGTGTGTGTGTGTGTGTGTGTGCGCACCCGCGCAAGCGTGTTTTGGGCCGTGACGTCAGCGTCTCACAGAACAAGACTGGAGGAGTTTTCCTGTTCATGCTGCTTACCTCACAGGACAAATATTCCTCTCTCTCTCTCTCTCTCTCTCTCACACACAGACACACACACACACACTGGCAGTCATGGGAAGGCCGGTCATGAGGCATCTCTCTCGCTCTAAATAGAGAGCCAAAGTCACACCCTCTTATGGGTTAGGCATATGAACCAAGGGATTTCATCCACCATTCATTTTTCCAGACATTTCGTAAAATGCTTATGAAAATAGTTTTACTTTGTCAAACCAAGTGATTTTGTTAACCACAGTGTTATGACCCTGGGTCATAATATGTATGTTTTGTCAAATGTTAACGTCCTTCCTGTCCTTCCTGTCCTCCTGTGTGTGTGTGTGTGTGTGTGTGTGTGTGTGTGTGTGTGTGTGTGTGTGTGTGTTAGTGCTGCACGATTAATCTAATCGCAATCGCGATGTCAGCACGTGCGATTACATAACCGCAAAAGTGTGCGATTATTATTATTTTTTCACATCTTTTTGAGTGTGTGTGTGTGTGTGTGTGTGAGAGCCTCCTCTAAACTAACGTTACACGCGACGCAGCAAACACACGTTTCTCTGCCATCACACTGGGCATCAACACTAGCGGGAGGCTTCTCCCATGCACTCCCGCAAATAAGTAATGTTATGCGCAGCAAAGTTACATCTTACCGAGAGAGAACATCCATGATCGCAAACAGCGAGCTAGGCTAATAACTAGCTAGCCATTCAGAAACGCATGTAAACAGCCGTGTGATTAGTGAGAACGTCAGTCAAATAAGGAGAGAGCTGCAGGTGCTTATGCAGAACTAGTGCATGATTAAGTGCACAGCGGGTAATGATGTGATGAAGAACATAGCGAGATTAATAAGGTTGATAGGAAAACACTGTTGCAGCTGCCAGCACTGGCAGCAGCACCTCCAGGCTTCAACTAGCGTTAGCCTGTCACATGACGCCTTCATGGTCCCTCGATAAAGTCTGCAGATGCACATTACCTCACCACTCTCTCAAGAAGCGTCACGTGAGTGTGGCGTTTAAGGCCATCTGTCGCTACAAAATAAATAAACGGGGTGTATCATTGTATTACTCGACAGACATGTAACTAACTTTGTCAGTCTGAGCTATCTTCTATGTGCTGTAACACAGTGCAGTTTCTATTTTTCTGGTGTTTCTTTTTTACATGTTTGTGACAGGCAAATGTCTCAAAATGTTTTATTTTTTTGTAAAGATAATTTTATTTCAAATTGTTTTATTTATTTAGTTTTAATATATTTTAAATTGTAACATATTTCATGTATTTTAGTCTGTGATACGTGAAACTTTGCTGATGGCTGATTGGCTGCTGCAGCAGATTTAACCTAGCCTGATATTCAGACTGCATCGTCAATTCATAAACTCATTGACTCTTTGTCTGAGATTGCGCTCACTTCAGAGCATTTCTATGAGGGGGCGGGCTTCGGTCTTCGCTAACCAATCGGCAGGGCAGCCGCAGCAGTCTTGCTAATGCTAGTCACAAGCATAAGCTAACGTAGCTAGCTAATGCTAGCCGGTTTCTCCACATTAAGCAGCTTAAGTCGGCCGACTTTGTACTTGTTGTTTAAACGTAAGTCGTATCGTACACTGTAGTAACTAATAAGACATTCGTTACAACGAAAAGTACAAAGTCGGCCAGTTGGCTGCTTAACGTGGAGAAGCTGGCTAGCATTAGCTAGCTACGTTATGTTGTGTAATCTTTATGCGTCTTCACATAATGACGAGACGGAGAGCAGAATATCAGTAACGTGCTTTACTATTTACTTCACGTCTGACCAGGAAGTTACATGTCCATCACATAAACCAGTCCGTGCGGGAACATCAACCTGCTTTAGCCACAGCTGTTTCTGTTGTGCATGACTGACAACAGCATTAGCCAATCAGCGCCCGTAAGGCCGCCAACATATGCAGGGACCTGACCCACCCCGGCCACAGCATCTTCACCCTTCTGCCATCTGGCAAGTGCTACAGAGCCCTGCGTGCTCGCACCACCAGGATGAGGAACAGCTTCTACCCCAGCACTGTCACACTGCTGAACACACAGCGCCCACTCCCACCTGATAACAGCACCACCACTGAGCAATAAAAACGTAAATCGAACCAACCATGCAATATGGAACATGGACTGTGCAATATATAGAAGAACTGAAGGGATGTGAACTGTACTATAGACTGTGAATATGAATTATGAAGGGTAGGCTACATGGATTATGAACTGTGCAATCAGGATCTATGGACTTTGCAATATAGAATGGACGGTGCAAATATGTCCGTAATTTGTGCATAAATTGTGTGAGTAGTGGGGTTGTTTTTGTGTCTGTCATGCATATGGGTGTACTGGGCTTTTTGTTTTTCTCATTGGCATCTGGAGGACTGCTCCAAACGTATTTTCATTGTAGTTGTACAGTGACCATAAAGTTACTTACTCCCACATCAGCGGATCATCCTGCATTCGCACCAGTGGGCAAGCTCTCGGGTTTTCAAAGACGTGGAAGTACAGTAATCCTGAAAGCTGTAGTTCCTCAAATGGCCACTTGAGGCAGGGCCCGGAAGTGACAACGTTCCCATTCACCCCCATGTTACAATGCCCCACTTTGTAACAGTGAATAAGAACAGCCTGGACCGAAACACGATCTTGGTTTATATAGCTAATTTCACCTTTTCATATCAAACTGTAGGGGAGTAATGTTTCATATAACTCGGCCGTTTGGAGTAAAATGGACGATAGAAAATGGGGTGATTGACGGGTTGCCTGTCCGGTGATCGCGCAGCTTGCCGATGATTACAGACCAATGGTGGAGCTGCGGCTCTGGAAAACCCCCATCTCACGTGAGCTGCGTAAGGACCCCAAGATAACACTTGCTGCAAAACGTGAGACCAAAAAATAGTGGATGGCTTTGTCCATTTAGTTCAGTGATTCGCATCAATGCCACTGCTTGAAATGTTTACCCGCACACTCTAAAATAATGGATCTGATTGGCTGGGGGCCTCTCTCTCTCTCTCTCTGAAAGAACAGATATGATTGGCTGGTGCCCTCTCTCTGTAAAAACAGATGTGATTGGCTGGTGGCCTCTCTCTCTCTCTCTCTCTCTCTCTCTCTCTCTCAGAATAGTGCCACTCTTTAACTCATTCAGTGCCAGCCACTTTTGGAGAACGGATGCTCCCAGTGCCAGAGTTTTCAGAGCGTTTTCAGTGATTTCTCGAGGCCCACAGAATATTGTGTGATATTACTATGTAAACACCGAACACGCACAAGAACGAGCTGGCTCTATTGTATCATCAGCAAAAAAAAGTTTATTGATACCATTTTCCGTTCTTTAGTTATGAGCCGGAGAAGATAGGTTGTTTTCAGCGTTTTCAGGCTTTTCAAATTATTAGCTGAGATAATCCGCCTTTTGTGAAATGCAGCATTTCAAGCACATTCACTGAGTCTGAAGATAATATTTTCTGATGTAGTGACGTAGTTGTTGTGTGATGCCCTGCGTGCACCACCCGGCACCACCCCCCTCCCCCCCTCCCCCCGTAAACTCCTCCCCACACTGCACACAGCCTCACGCAACCATTATATTTTCGGAGTGCGTTTGTGTGCTGCTGTCGGCTCTCAGCGCCACAGCAGGGAAGAGCCAACCCGGATTGCTGAATGGTTTGGCGTCAGGGGCTGCTTTCCTGTCTGCTAATCGGGTGGGGAAACTATACAGACAGACAGACAGACAGACAGGGACAGAGGGGCTCAGTTGTGAGCGCGGATTGACTCCTGTTCGGAGCCAATGTCAGCTCCCGCGACAGAGCAAATGGCTCTGGGAGCATGTATCGGTTTGTCTTTGATCCACGGCTTTTAGGCTGTTTCTCGGACCTGTCTCTAATCTGGACTGCACCGAGCAAGCACTGTCGCCACCTAATGAGTCCGTAAAATAGGTTATACACCTCCAATAGCTACTATAGTTGTACAGGAGCTGCGGAAGGCTTTGATCGACGTCCCACCGTCAAAAAACGCATTGGACGTCGAAGGACGTCCGTGGCATTCTACGTCACTATTTAATTGGACGTCGAAGGACGTCCATGGCATTCAATGAGTTAATTGTAACTTTACAAGCATCACAGAACTAAAAACAAAAAACAGGCTGTGTGTGTGTGTGTGTGTGTGTGCACATGCATGCGTGTGTGTGTGTGTGTGTTCGTATCTGTGTGATGTTAGCCTACATTTATTTATAATCCACTTTTTGTGAAGCAAGGTCTGCTTTTTGAGTGTGGGTTTGTGTGTGTGTGGGGGGTGTGGGTGTTTGTGCGCGTGTGTGTCAGTGCGCACGTGTTTTCCCATGTCTGCGCGCACGCGTGTGTCTAGTACTAGTTGGACCACACCCAGTGTTTAGTCATCTTAATGTGTTTGCTGTGTTGACGTGTGTGAAAGAGTTTTGGTTCTCATGTAACTAACACTGTGTGTGTGTGTGTGTGTGTGTGTGTGTGTGTGTGTGTGTGTGTGTGTGTGTGTGTGTGTGTGTGTGCATGCTTGTACAGCTACATCTTAGTCTATCTTAGTAAGGACCAATATGATGTTATAGACAGGGAAGTGAAGTGAGGACATTTGAGGAAAGTCCTCACTTTATCACAAACCTTCAAAGGCCTGTTTGAAGGTTAAGACTTGGTTTTAAAGGGATAGTTAGATTTTTTTTGTGGTTGAATTGATTGTCACTCGCCTACCCACAGTAGAATGCATCCAGCACACTCACAGTTACTATGGTTAATGCCAAATAAAAGGGTTGTTTGACAGTAAAGTAAAGCACTGACAATTGTTGAAATATACTGTATGTGTATGTACACTGACATTGATTTGTTTAGGTGAGCCTTGTTTTTGTTTTAGGTGGCTAAATAAGTTTTTGCTCATGACCCCCATTCACAGAAGCAGAGAGCTCTGTTTTCCTGTCAGAGCTGCTCCTAACTGGGTGTGTGTGTGTGTGTGTGTGTGTGTGTGTGTGTGTGTGTGTGTGTGTGTGTGTGTGTGTGTGTGTGTGCGCTGGATGCATTCTACTCTGGGTAGGTCACTGACGATTGATAAGTACCTCATACAACCCCATGTTAAAAAAAATCACACCTATAAGTTTGAGTTGCCTAGCACGAACTGGCTCAGATTCCTGCAAATCAGAAATTATGTTCGATCCAAGATTCACACCTTTGAAGAGCTCCCAAATGAACATGCTTTTTTCGATGTATTGCTGAGCCCTCCTCACTCCAAGCATCTTGTCTCTAGGTTTGTATGTCTGTTTGACAACTGCAACACAGTGTCACAGATTTTGCGAGGACCCAAATGCAGAACACACCGGAGACAAGTTGAAAGTCCAAAAAGTAAGTTTTACTGAGAGTAACACAAGTACAGAGCACCACAGACACGAGGCACAATAATCTAACAGCCACTGAGTGTGGCACACAGGCTTAAATACCAAGCAAACTAATTAGAGTCAATGTGTAGCAGCCGTTGGTGATTGAACCAGCCACAGCTGGGACTCAAGCAGGAACCCCTTGGCAGGAGCCTTTGGCAGGAGACTTTGGCCTAGCAGCCTAGGGAGTAGAGGTCAGGACCCTGACACACAGCCTCTACTGAGAGGATTAGAGAAGCGTGGCAGGGGGAACTTGGTATTGATTTATCTGACATATGGGAAAGGAGTCTGTCAGTGGTACAGCTCTGCTCAGTTAATAGCAGACACCAGCTGATCCAATTTAATGTTGCTCACCGTCTTCACTATTCCAAGCATAAACTACACAGGATCTTACCTTCTGTCTCACCACTGTGTGACAGGTGTCAGGTGTCAGAGGGCACTCTGTCTCATGCCTTCTGGTTCTGCCCTTCACTGACGGAATTCTGGGCCAAAATATTTGAGTACTCTAACTAGGGATGTCAACGGTTAACCGTTAAGCGATTAACCGTCGCTAACGTCGTTGTTCGGTTATTGCTGTCGGTCTATCAGTTAATATGAAAAAAAAAAAAAAAAAATTTTTTGGTCTATTTACTCAATGAGCTCATGCCCAAACAAGGCGTGTCTATTTAGATGCTGAAATGTTAATGCTTTTTGTGTTAGAAATTCTAACACAAAAAGAATTTGTGTTGAAATGTTGATGCTTTTTGTTAATGCTTGTTAATGCTTTTTGTGTTAGAAATTCTAACACAAAAAGCATTAACATTTCAGCATCTAAATAGACACGCCTTGTTTGGGCATGAGCTCATTGAGTAAATAGACAAAAAAAAAAAATTTTTTTTTTTTTTTTTTTTTTTTTTTTTAATATTAAAAAATTATGAATTAACCGATAGGTTAATCGATTATTAGCGTCGGTTAATCGAAAGTGAAATTAACCGAAAATTGACATCCCTAACTCTAACAGGCAATGTACACCAGGGGCCGGTTGCACCAAGTGGTCTTAGACTGTTCTTAAGCTACGCCGGTCGTAACTTTACGACCTAACAGCTACGCTGGTTGCACCAAGAGGGCTTAAGCCTTCTTTTCACTACGCCCAGGCGTAACTCTTACGCCTGGTCAGCAGGAGGCGTAAGAGTCTAAGGGTAAGGGTGCCTGCCTGTAACAGAGATCTCCGTGTCTATCAGCGGAGACTCGTCCTCATCATCGTAAAGTCGCCTTTGAAGCATGAAGTTAAATTATAACGAACTAGTTGTGTGGCTTAGCCTTCCCAAATGTTGACGTTAGTTTTTTAGAATTTAATACATAGAATTGGGAACGTTACATTCAATTTCATTCAGACTGTCTGGCACTCAATCGCCGCCATTTTTCCCCCGGAGCGAGGGAGGGTGGGAGGAGGGAGGGTGTAGTGATGCACATACAGTAGTGGCTGATAGAGCGTAGTGGCACAGTGACGCTCCAAGCAGGTCGCGAGGCACATTTTTGCAACATCATCCAATCAGGGGGCATTCCCTGGCAATTCACATGGACGCGCATTGCTACGACCGGCGTAGTTAAAGGACGGCTTTCCCGTGGGGAATATGAATATATATTAAATCTCACGCCCCTAAGGTTTTCGAATCCGTTGAAATTTTTGAAATTGGTTATTCACTGCCATGCCTATCAAGCATCTATCACATTATTTCCATGTCGCTCTGACGCAAAACGCGTCAGAGCGACAATCCCCGCCTTGCGGAAGTCGTGCACCTATGAACTACAACTGTTGTTGGCCATGGTCCCGCCTCTAGAGGTCCTCCACGCCCCTTCAGAGGCCTTGACCAAAAACAAAAAGGCAGCCATCTTTTTCAACCGCCTAGCCTGCTGTAGCTAATATTAGCTTTCCATAGTTCCTTGCAAAGAGACCGATCTCGGGAACGGAAGCACGTACCGACACGGGACTGGCGGCATTGGAAAGCTCGTCAAATTTTACATCTAGTAGTAGGTGGCTTGAAGTAACGAAATCAACGCTGAGCAATGTACCCGTTTTTACACATTTTTACAGAAAATAGTTACAACATCAGATGCGCGTAACTCCTACGAAAATGCCTTAACTCATTGAGTGCCATGGACGAACATGTTCGTCATTTGGTTTAGTAACGTAGAGTGCCAAGGACGAACATGTTCGTCAATTGCGTTTTTTGACGGGGGGGGGGGGGGGGGTCCATCAAAGCCAGATCTATGTCCTGTAAAATTTTGGGACATGTTGAATGTCTATAACCTATTTTACCGAGCCATTAGGTGGCGACAGTGCTCTCCAGATGACAGAAGTGTCAGGAATACAGCCTGACAAAGCCGTGATCAAAGACAAACCGCGCTCATGCTGCAGCCCAGAGCCATCATGTAGATGGCTCTGGGCTGCTTGCCAACAGCAATCATTCCGCGCACACAACTGCAGCTCCTCTGCCTGTCTGTCTGTCTGCATATAGTTTCTCAACACATTACCCACCAGAAAGGCAGCACCCAACGCCGAAGGGCCAAACCTTACCTGCAGTCGCGTTGGGCATTTCCTTGTTGCTGCTGTGAGCTGCCAGGAGCCGCGCGGCGCAAAAACAGAGGCTCCGAATAGACTTTGTGCGTGTGGGGAGGAGTTTGCAGCTGACTCGGGGAGAGGCGGGGAGAGGGGGGGACAGGGGGGTGGGGCACGCATGCACCACAGAACTAAACCAGGTCACATCATCAGAAAATATTAGCTAGAGTCAGTGAATGTGCTTGAAATAATGCATTTCACAAAAGGCTGAATATCTCAGCTTCCTGATAGAAAAGCATATTTTTGCTGTTTTTGACCTATCTTCTCCGGCTGATAACTAAAGAACGGAAAATGGTATCAATAAACTTTTTTTTGCTGATGATACAATAGAGTCTCCTTGTTCTTTTTGCGTGTTCGGTGTTTACATAGTAATATCACACAATATTCTGTGGGCCTCGAGAAATCACTGAAAACGCTCTGAAACTCTGGCACTGGGAGCGTCCGTTCTCCAAAAGTGGCTGGCACTCAATGAGTTAAAATGCATGAAAATTTTTTTATGAAGACATCTCCCGACATATATACTTCGGTTTAAATTTGGTGCAATTTGGAGGCAATTTTATTTTCGATTTATTTCTTCTTCTCTATATGTTTTATTGTCGAAGCCTTCTTCTTCTTCTTCTTTGAGTTTTATGGCGGTTGGCAAACATATATTTGCATTACCGCCACCTACTGGAGTTTGATATCAGCCAAATGCCTGAGGGGTTGGGCATGGAAACGAAGGCCACGCGAGCCCAGTGCATTGTGGGAAATGTAGTATTTCGAGTCCCCGCACCCGCACCTCCCCCCCACCACTCCCCCCCACACACAGAGTGGATTTCGGTTGATATCTCTGGGAGTGGACCTCCAATTTCAAAAATTTCAACGGATTCGAAAACCTTAGGGGCGTGAGATTTAATATATATTCATATCCCCCACGGAAAAGCCGGCCTTTAAGACCAGATGTAAGCCCTGTTGGTGCAACAGGCATAAATCCACTCTAAAGACTGGTCTTAACTAAGACCGACGTAGGAGTTACGACCAGGCATAGCTAAGACCACTTGGTGCAACCGGCCCCAGATGTGTTATGGCTGGGTCGCAGATCCGGCAAAACTGAGGGATCGACTCTCGCCCATGTTAATTGATGCAGTGCGGAGAAATTACGCACCTGTTCTATGTTTGTCGGATCCTGCATACGTCTGACGGATTACATGAGTGTGTGTCTGTTCGCAGCCGTACCGGAGCCGTACCGCATCTGTTCCGGAGGCGGTGTAGCCCTAAGGCCTACAAAATAACTGTTCAGCCAGAGGCAGAACTCGCCATCTTCGGCTGCTCTGAGTCCTCTCTGAACTTCCCAGCTGTGCAACAGTCTCTGACACAGGGGACAACTGTTGCCAAAAAACTCATTCTGAAGGAGTGGAAGTCCTCCTCTTCACCTTTTTTCCAATTGTGGTTGATGGACATGACCTCTGTTATACAGAGACTTAGGTTCCTGAGGACCAATTCACTAAAAGGGGGACTAACCCCACCAGAAAACGACATTCTGCTTGATTTGAAAAAATAAGGAAAGCGTCTCCTCTTGTCTCACTATACTCTTTGGCTGTGTTCAGACCATTGATTGGTTCAGACCGGAAAAATAAACCGGAAACGGCCGCCATGGCACTTTCCCCCCACATGGAGGGAAAACGTTATATCAGAGTGTATCAGAGATACTTGGGAGTACCTGTTGAGGTACTCCCAAACATTGCCTAAAGTGCCATAAGGCTGAATGGCCACACCATTGTGCTGTGGGATTCAAGGTATTTGTGCTTGTATGAGTCTGGACAGAGATGGGTGTAGACTGCTGACTTGTTGGCAGAGGCATACTACCGCGATGCGGTATTTCTACTTTGTGTTTCTATTTGTTTGCCTTTCTATTGTTTGTTTCTATTGTTTGTGTTTCTTGTTATAACAATGTTTATGCTGCTTTCTTGGCCAGGTCGCTCTTGGAAAAGAGATTTTAATCTCAATGAGACTTTTACCCGGTTAAATAAAGGATATTGATTAATTTGTTTTTAAAGAAACTCAATTTGCTTCTTGTGTGTCTCTGCAGGTTGAGGCTGAAGTTGGATTCTATTGTTTTTCTGTTGTTTGGACATCTACAGAGGAGCCGTCTGCACATCAGTAGAGCTGGCCTCTGTCTCTTCAGGGAATCCTCTAATATTTCAAGGTTTATTATATTTCATTATTTTTCTGTTGACCCTGAATGCTCCAGACCAGAGATGGGCAGTAACTAAGTACAAATACTTTGTTACTGCCCAACTAAGTACAAATACTTTGTTACTAAGTACAAATACTTTGTTACTGTATTTAAGTAGGATTTCCAGGTATCTGTACTTTCACATTTCACGCATTATGTGCACCTTTTTGTGGAAAAACCATCTCACAAATTATTCATCAAAGTATAGTCCGTAAACATCTTAAAACATGTTTGGGGGATCTTTTAAGTTTAATAGTCTTAAAAATCATTTTACTTTTATACTTTATTACATTTCAGTGTAATTTTTTTAAACATTTATTTAAGTAAATAAGTTGAATCAGTACTTCTACTTTTTTTACCCAAGTAACTGTACTTCTGCTTAAGTGATTAATGTGTGTACTTTTCCCATCTCTGCAGGATATATTGTGGTGTTTTCAGGTGTGTGTGTGTGTGTGTGTGTCTGTGTCTGTGTGTGTGTGTGTGTGTGTGTGTGTGTGTGTGTGTGTGTGTGTGTGTGTGTGTGTGTGTGTGTGTGTGTGTGTGTGTGTATTTTCTCCGGCTGTCTGGATGCCCCAGGACTTCACAGCTCCTCCCCCTGCCTGCAGGGCAGCGCGACACAGTGGGCAGGCGCGGGAGAGGGGGCAGGGCCTCGAGGACAGGGGGAGGAGTGTCGGCATGAGCGACTTCTGGCACAAGATGGGCTGCTGCGTGGTGGCCAAGCCCCCGCCGGTGAGACACACACACACACACACACACACACACACACACACACACATACACACACACTCACACACACATACACATACACACAGACACTCTCTCTCTCTCTCTCTCTCTCTCTCTCTCTCTCACACACACACACACACACACACACACTGGAGATGGTGGCTGCGTAGTTCATAGTACTAACCATAGACCGTGAAAAAAGCATGGACAGCTCCCGTGATGTCACCCACTGGTTTGTGGACTCCTGTTTTGAAGCATAGTGTGGCCGTCGCCATCTTGGTTTTCACACAGCGTGAGCCGCAGCTCTGGTCCGTGATCAGCAAGTTGCGACATCACTGGACAGGCGAGTCAATCACACACAAAACATCGTCTTTTCTATCGTATATTTGACTCTAAACGGGCGAGTTATGTAAAAATCCACCTGCCGTACAGTTGTTATGAATGGTCAAATTAACTAGACACAGGTGGGTAGTACTTTTTTCTTTTTTCTGTGTTACTGTTTCTTTCATGGTAATTACCCTGAATGTTAAGCCTGTACTTAAGTAACAGTAGACATTAGGGATGTTGAAAATTATTTTTTTCAACAACCAACCCTCATTAACCGATCATTAATCGGTTAACCGAGAAGATTAAAATGCGTTGTAAACAATTAAACAATTACCATACAACAAATGCTTTATTTTTTCATTAGAAAGCATTTATTTTTACATCTGCAAGCATGAAAAAACACATTAGCAAAACGAAAACACAAGTTGAATCCTCCAGCACACTAAACAAAAACATTCCTCCAATAGGCCTATACTGCTTAGAAGCTGCACGCATTGATCAGAAGGGTTGAACGCTGGCAGAAAAAAAATCTAATTGCTCCTCAGTTTGTAATCCATTTGACGTTATTCCAGCTCAAATAAATATGGGCGGCCATCGAATTCAAATGCATCCTCCATAATCTCAAAATCAGATAAATATCAGTGGTGTTTACCATGCTATGCTACAGATCAACTGCTCTGAGCGCTCAAGTCGCCCTGCAACTCCCCGGATCTGCTTTCAACTTGCCCTGTTCAGAGATGCATCGGGCCGCAGTTTGTTTCAATTCTATATTTGTTCGTTTGATCCAATTTTGTAAGTGCCCAGTTATAATTTTTGTATACTGCAATGATTGTTATTGCCAGATTTTGTTTATTGAACAATAACAAGAAAAAAGTTGCCCCATGGCACATAGTTTGGCCACCCCTGGCCGAATGCAACACTATCATCTTCTTGTTGCATTTTCAAGCGTCAAACAGACAGACAGGGAGGTTGTTTACTCAGCAAGGCGTTTTCTCTTCCAAATAATCCGGCCATGTAGCCATTCATGAAATTAAATCACATGGGAACATGAATGAACATGAAGTGTCATTTACCATCCCAAAGCCATCAACATGCCCACTTGTCGGTCTGGACATTAAACTATAGACCAAATCACCGTGACGTCACCATGTAAACAAATTTACTTCCGGGTACCACTTGGGGAAGGCGGCAGGTTTAAATGTGCGTGTTGTCAAATAAATGCTGTCAAACCCTCTCGTTGTTTTCGGCCGACTACTTTCAATTTAAATGGTTAAACGGTTGGTAAACATGCTTGTCCGACGTATCTAGCCTTTCTTCTGTGTTTGTTTTATGTAGTGTTAGCTAGCTAATAATGTTTGTTTGTCTGTCAAACTCGCTGTTTTTTTGCAGACTCGTAACCTCGCGTCACCAGGCTCTTCTCGGCGAGAGCAGACTCGTTAATGTTACAGACAGAGCTACCGACGCCACGTTAATTTAATTTAGCGTCAAGTCTACTCTGGTCTGGTCCAACAGGTAAATAAGCTAGTCTGGTCTCCACTAACGTTAGTGAAAGTGTTGTTATGAATGATATTAAACAACAACACAACACGGACGAACCATTTTTGTCTTCTTTGTCTGTTTTTGTCTTCAACACGTCAGTTTGTGCCGTTCACCGCCATTATAATGTGTGGACCCAGGGGTACCCGGAAGTAAATGTAAACATCCCGCTGATTTGGTCTATAGTTTTCAAACATGGCCACTCTGTGAGCGACACAGACATTTACTAGGTTTCAAACATGGCTGCTCTGTGAGCGACACAGACATTTACTAGGTTTCAAACATGGCTGCTCTGTGAGCGACACAGACATTTACTAGGTTTCAAACATGGCCACTCTGTGAGCGACACAGACATTTACTAGGTTTCAAACATGGCTGCTCTGTGAGCGACACAGACATTTACTAGGTTTCAAACATGGCTGCTCTGTGAGCGACACAGACATTATACTAGGTTTCAAACATGGCCACTCTGTGAGTGACACAGACATTTACTAGGTTTCAAACATGGCTGCTCTGTGAGCGACACAGACATTATACTAGGTTTCAAACATGGCCGCTCTGTGAGCGACACAGACATTATACTAGGTTTCAAACATGGCCACTCTGTGAGCGACACAGACATTGTACTAGGGGGTGCGGGTGGTTAATGGACCATTCACCTGAGGGTTGGGTTTACTGTGAATATGACCCCCTCATGTGGTATTCACAGCATGTTTAATGCCTGTCCCTGCAGCTCGCATACGCAGCTCAGCCGCTGCGCGGCCTCGCTGCGTGTCATCACTGATGACATCATCATTGATGACATCACTGTGATGTCATCAGTGACATCATCACTGAACTATAGCCTCAGCCTTTGGGCAATCAGCCTTAAGGCAATTAGAGCAATTAATCTGCCATAATAAAAAATCGGGCTCCGTGAGGGCACCCGCACGGGTGCTCTTTACACCCCCTGAACGTTTCGGCCCGATTGCGTGTAAAACGGCATAGCTGTGGCCGGCACAAAATTCTTGAAACAAACGGACAGACAGACAGACAGACCAACAAACAGAGTCCAAATTGCCAAATGTATAGAGATAAATAGATAGATAGATAGATAGATAGATAGATAGATAGATAGATAGATAGATAGATAGATAGATAGATAGATAGATATATAGATAGATTGTGGTCCCACTATGCTTTGGGGTGTGATTGACAGGTCACCTGTCCAGTAGTCTCGCTGGCCAGCCTCCCCTCCCTACCGTGAGAAGAGTCTGGCGGCGCAGGTCTCCATTGTGGGATTGCGATGGGCGGCGCTTGCAGCAGTGCCCTTGGAAAATAGTTTCCAACAATCCAACTTGCCATTTTCAGCGTGTAGGTTTCTGCCGTTAGCTTGCTAGCTAGTTAGCGTTGTTGTTTTCACTGAGGCGGCAGGGCACTGTTTACAGCGACACACAGGGAGGAGGGAGCGGAAGCCGCTCTGATTGACATGGCCAATGACAGAGCTTGTAATAAGCCGGGAGCGGACATCCGGCCACGACTGTAACAGTCGCTCCAATCGGGAGCAGCTGTAGAGCAGGGGAGGGCTTATCCCAGTAGCCTGTTTCCGTGCAGCCAGACTACCTGTCCAGTGATCGTGCAGCTCGGAGGTGGCGCTGCTGCTCTTCTCGTCCAAATTCACATCACTTCAGGCTCCAAATAACCAAGATGGCGACGGTAAGAATGCCAACCTGAAGGCTTCAAAACACGGCTCCAAAAACCAATGGGTGGCGTCCATATTTATTATTTATAGGGTCTATGGTGAAAATGATCCTGTTTGGAGCCTGGGCCTGTGACCCTCTGCTTAAAGGACGTCCCGTACAGACTGCTCTCACTTCCTCTTCCTGTTTAGCCATGACCTTTCACCTCCAGGTGGCCAACGCCTAATTCCTGCCCACCTCCTGTGTGTGTGTGTGTGTGTGTGTGTGTGTGTGTGTGTGTGTGTGTGTGTGTGTGTGTGTGTGTGTGTGTGTGTGTGTGTGTGTGTGTGTGTGTGTGTGTGTGTGTGTGTGTGTGTGTGTGTGTGTGTGTAGGTGTGTGTGTGTGTGTGTGCGTGTGCCTGTGCCTGTGCGTGTGCGTGTGCGTGTGTGTGTAAAAGTCCTGTCTGGGTCATTGCGTAATACCACTGGGCATACAATGAACCTATGTTACACACACACACACACTCAGAGGAAGTGTGTCCCCAGAGTCCCCCCACCTTCCTCTCTCTGTATTTTTGGTTTTTCTGTTTGTTCTATTGTGCCACTGCAACAATATACAGAGACGCCACACACGCACGCACACACACACACACACACACACACACACACACACACACACACACACACACACACACACACACACACACACACACACACAGCAGGGCTCCCTGCTAGGTCTGACCTCACTCAGAGTCTTTGTGGCTGGGCTGTAAAGCACCAGGTCTGAGCTCTATAAAGAACATTACACACACACACACACACACACACACACACACACACACACACACACAGATGTCTTTCACATGATGTCACCCCCCCCCCCCGGCAGCCATGTTGGAGGTCCTCTGCTCTGTGATCAGCTGACTATGGAGCCCGTCCTCACAAGGAAAACGACAACATAGTCGACAACATTTTCAAGGTGGTTGAACCGACTGATGTTTATGAGTGCGACCTCTTGTGGTCATGTGAGTACGTGCAGGAGTCAGGAGTTGTAACCAGGAAGTAGCAGCGTCTGGTGGTCTTTAACCTAACGACAGTCTGATGATATTATTTAGCTCGCTGACAAGTAAAGGTGAAGAGCTGGGATTGGTGGAGCAGTAGCCCGACTCGCATCGTGTTCCATTTTTAACCGTAACTCAAGCCATAACCCTAACCTTAACCAAGCTTAGCTACATTTTTCAAATTAACCATGCGTATAACAACCGCATACATACTTTTTACATAATACACATTAACCCTGAGGAGTAGGCTTGGGAAATATTGCGATATTTGGGAATGTACTTTCAGAGGCTCAGTTTTAAAGGCAGAGCAGAGTCCTGCAACCGGTCGGGTACCCACGGGCTACCCACAAAAAGCTTGTTTAACAGGTAAAAATTACCTAAACGCGGGCAGGCAGTGCTTGAGAAGAATGTAGAGCCATGTATGTTTTAGTGTTGCGCTCAGACTGAATTCAGTCACTTACGGTAATCTCGTGCATGACGCGACGCAGGCAGTGTGGTTATTGTTGGCGGAAGTCAGTCTGGTAACTAGGCAGACAGAGGCAAGAGGAGAGATTTGCAGGCTACTTTACCCTCTGTCAAACAGTTTTGTCAAGACAGAAACACTTTGTTTCTCTACATAGCCAACATGTTTCAAGTATGCATAGCCTACTGCACAACGTAAACATTCAAAACTCAGCCGCGGAGTCAACGTGTTAGACTAGAGACACTGTCTTGTCTGGTTTCCATAACGACAATGGGGAAAGTGGAAGTCCCGGTGAAGAAGTTAATGTTAGTTTGGACGTTGTGAAAGTGCATTTCTGTCAGCGGAACAGTGATCATAAAGGCAGTGTGGATTATACTGGACATGTATTGGCAGTGGTGTAGTATTGTATAGGAAACTGTGGACGATTCCAAGGGCCCTTGGCTGACAGGGGCCCTGACAGGGGCCCTAAAAAAATTTAAGACTCTGGAATTTTTTGCAGTATTAAATTATTAACCTATCGTCATTAATATAATATTTTATTCACAATGTACTAATAAAACTAATGGTTTATTTTTATTTTTATTGTATTTTGGCAAACAAAATCATCCACCCTCCTCCCCCTTTGATTTTCATAAAATGGTTCAGTCCTGCCTCAAGTCCGTCCCCAAACCACCATCAGAAATGCGTAGTGAGTGAGATCATGGCAGCAGCAGCATCATCATGTCTAAATAAGGCAAGAGAGCCAATTAAACAAATGAAATGGTCAAAGTTGACATTGACATTAAGGTATTTTAGATAGGCACCCCCTCCCCCGCCCGAGTATTTCTAAATAGTTTGATGCGGTTTCCCGGCCGCATGTAACGTTTGCGCTATATGGAATCACAATCAGAATGATTAGAACAGCTGTTTAGATAATCACATTTCTACAAAACCATGGAGTGCTATACCTTATTTTGTTCATAAGAAGGAGGGCTTTCCACTTTACAAGTAAGCAGAAATATATGAAAGCCTGAGAACGAAAAATAAGTATGCAGGGATTTTTTTTGCAAGCCATTCATACTAAATCAGTTGTCCCTGGCCTACAACAGTCTATAATAACAGACTCCTGTTGGACTCCATATGTATGTGTATCAATATTCTTTCTAAGTCATTAGTTTACTGATAGTATTTCTTTGTTCACTCTGGGGTATTCAGAGCAAAGGGGGAGAGAGAAACAGAGAGCATGATGATTCAACAGGGCAAGGAGAGCTGGTATAGATGATATGGAGGTGAGTGAGAAAGGGCAAATAATTACATTACAATAGTCTAATCTGAATATTAATTTAAAATGAGATATTCCTCCAAATCGGCCTTCAAATGGCCAAAATTTTCCTTTTTTTTACGGACAGCGGCATCAGTGGGCCCGATATGGTATCCTTTCATGGGGCCCAAAATCCCTGGCCACGCCCCTGTGTATTGGAAATATTTGGTAAGTCTGCTTGTGGCACAATACTGTATTGTCTGAAGTGCTGACCAGCTTGTTTAACTGAGCTAACATTAGCAGCTGCTAATGCTAACATTACAGGCGATGAGTCTCAGTCAGAAAGACTGCAATTCACCTCCTATGAATCCTACGTTGGGACGTTGGGATTACTTCTGTTTATTGTATATTGTTAAATGCCACTTTTACAAACTATTAATGTTCCCGTGCGATTTAATTTCCTGAATGGATACTTAGGGTACGTGGCTGGATTATTTGGAAAAGAAAATGCCAATTAAAAGTTGAATGGTTTATTTCCCCCCCGGTCTGGCTTGTATCATGAAAATGCAACGAATATTTTTTGTGGGGTTGAAATTAATTTAAAACGGGTCAGATATGCTGAGAACCTGGCTGTAAAATTGTCTTTTTCAGCAACCACTTACCGCAACCACTATTTTGCGAGCAATTCTTTTGATACATTGCAAACGGCTCGTTTTTTGGCACATCGCCACCCCACGTTTTCTAACCTGTTTCTCTAACCCTATCGCCAGAACAATGCATTGAAGCTTTTTCCATGGATTGAACAATTGCTTTCTGAAAAAATATCTCTGATGTAGTCTACATTGAAAAATGTAATTAACACGTTCACTGCCATTGACGGTGGGACGTGGATCAACGCCCCCCACGTCTCCTATAAAAATATTGGAGCCACCGAACGTGTACAACCCATTCCACCGACCCACTAAGTGGCGACAGTGCTCTCCAGACTAGAAAAAGCCGAGCCAAAACTGCAGGGGAACGCGTGAGGAAACCATTCTCTCATACTGTAAAATGGATTGGCGAAAACGCTTTCGCTTTCGCGCATTATCGCGCTGGGAGCTGGCGGTGGGGGATTGCAAATTTGCATAATAGATTATGCGTGCAACACACTTTGAAACACCCGCAGAAAGCCCACAATCGCACGCAGCTTCATTGCAGCTGAGCTCACAACCGAAACGACTCATGCAGACTCGCCCAAAGAGCAGCCGCCAGCAGCCAGGCAGAGCCTCGCTTGTGACAAACGCTGCAAAGCCACCAGAGACACACCCACGGAGGGAGGAGTTTGAAGGAGAGGGGGGTTTCCTGCTGCTATGGAGGAAATTACTGTTCAAAACTATTGTTTAGATGTCTGACGTCTTACGCCAAAAATAAATGGTTAAAGTGACTGTTCCATCGAATTTCACAAAAAGCCATTTATCTCAAAATAAATTTTCAGACGCTGAAACCATGCTGTATTCTACTGCTAATGCCTACATAACTACTAACTCTACAAACTAACTCTTTTAGACAGAGAAAGCACACATTCTATTAGTTCTTTTGAGATCACTTGTGTTCACAAAATCTTAGCAGAAAAGAATCCTCGGCTCTTGAAAGATGAGCCAGAATCCTCAAAAAAAAACCTTGGCAGAACCTACCTACAGTATTGAAAAAACGGCTGGCAGTGAATGTGTTAAAAGTCTGTCTCGCAAAAACACTGTGATTCCTGAAGCACATACTGTCTACTACGTCATGGCCCTGCCCAGGGGCGGACTGGGATCATAATTCAGGCCGGGCATTAGATACCAAGCAGGCCAGGCCGATACGGGCCAACGCGCGTGCCGGTGTCCGAAGGGCCGTTTGAAGCCCAATTTGGGTCATTTGAAGCCAGATTTGGGCCGTTTGAAGCCCAATTTGAAGCCGTTTGAAGCCCAATTTGGGCCGAGTCCAACTTTACAATGAGATGCACCCACTTTAAGCCTGAATAAAGTAATAAAACCACTAGTAAACCAGTAGGCGGCACCTGGCCTGCTGTTCAGTGAGTGGCCTGACTGCGGGCACCAATTTTTTTTTATTTTTTTTTATTTTTTTTCTCAGGCCAGGCCACCGGGCATTTGCCCGACGTGCCCGAATATGCAGTCCGCGCCTGGCCCCGCCCCCGCCCCATCCACATGGAGGATTTCCTCATGTGTGAAAACAAATGACAGGAAACACTTCCTGCTGTCTGAAAGGACAACTCCAGCGAATGTCCGGATCTGATTCGGACATAGTCCAGAGTTCATGTCTAAAAGTAGTTTAAGTTTCCCTTCTGCCCTGTAAGAAGCGTGTGTTTGTTTTAACTCCACATTGCCATCACTTCCTGACAGTGGGCGTTGTGTTTTTCCAAGCAGAGGAAGAGGTCTTCTTCTCCTCTCTGCTCTCTGCCGCAGTTCTGTCAGTGGACTGGAGTCATCCAGAAGCCTCTTCAATCAGTTCTAAAGCCGGGAACACATACAGCCGATTATTCAGCTTCGGCCATGTCTGGGCATCTGTCGCCCTAGTTTTTGCGGTGTTCACCCAAGAATGAAAACTCATTATCTACTCACCCCCATGTCGATGGAGTTTCGCAGCAGAACACCGTTGCAGAATTCTCCTAAACAATTGAAGTGAATTGTGACAAACTTTGACACATAATAAAAGCCTCCATTCTGCTCACCTGGCGTAATCCAAGTCTCCACAAGCCCTGACATGCCAAGTTAACTTGAAAATATGTCATTTACACCCTGTTTTTAGCTTAAAAGGGTTGAAAAGTTTGAAAGTTAGTCCCCATCCACCGCAATTGCTTAGGAGAATTCTGCAACAATGTTTTGCTGGGAAACTCCATCGGGCATGGGGGCGAGTAGATGACTGAATTTTTATTTTATTCTGAGAGAGAGAGAGAGAGAGAGAGAGAGAGAGAGAGAGAGAGAGAGAGAGATAGAGAGAGACAGACGGATGTTGCTGCCTGCCATAGACTCAGGGACAGTGACAGTCACCTGACACACATTGCTGTTACAGTATATCTGACAACAATGTTTTGATACAGTACAGTCTGTTTTCTTATTAATGTTTAGCGTTTCAATGTCTAAACGCTTGCTTTGGCAATATGTACAGTGTTACGTCATGCCAATAAAGCCATCAGAGAGAGACAGAGAGAGAGACAGAGAAGGGTAGATGATGTGTCTATGTGGGTATGTGGGCATGTAGCAACCCATCAGATGAGCTCAGACACTGTCACTTATGAATGCAGGAAGACATAATCACGTGTGTGTGTGTGTGTGTGTGTGTGTGTGTGTGTGTGTGTGTGTCTCTCTCACACACATGCATTTATTCCATAAGTCACTCATACTTGCACACACAGGAGGTCCCTCTCTCTCTAACCCCCCCCCTTCCCACACACAAATTGTATAATGGCAACGTTGGTTCACAAAACATTGTAGTTTCACAATAACGCCTTTAATCTTGAATCTAAAATTGTAGAATCTCAATGTACATTTGAAAACAAACGACTCATGATTGATTCTGTTCATAGTAGCCATCACTTGTCTTTAGTAGTTGTACAGTACATTATGGCCTATGTCGCTACCATAATGACCTTGCTTTCGGTAAGAAAACACCAGCCATGGGAAAACAACCTTACTTCTGGCATCCATGTTTATTGCTGTTTCCGACCAAGAGCACTTGAATTGTGTCATGTCCTAATTACCACTTCACAACTGGCAAGTAGGAGCATCCCAGGAGCACATGAATCCAGCATAAAGTCTGATAATTGGACACCTCGAAGGACATGAACCGGATTATACAGTACCATGGTCGCTTACCAAAGGAAACACATTTTTATCAAAAGGTAAAGTTTTTCATAAGTCATAATACTTGGAACAATCATTACCATCATCAGCTTCTCATGCAATCAAAACGTTCACTGCTGCAGTAAATAGGATGAACCTTGGATACCAGTTAGCAATGGGTAATATTGTTATACCTGTGCAGAAGAAGGCTGGAACCCAAGGATGCAGAGACGGAGACAGAAGAATGTTTTCAAAGTCTTTACTCCAATTTAAAGGATAACAGAGGGTGAACAGGAACTCCCGGTAACAACAACGGGAAATAATAATATGCAAACTAAATACGGATTGTTCACTGTTCTAATCTAGGAAAGAGTAATGGTTAACTAAAAGTCACTTTACAGAGTTCCAGAAAGGGGCCGCGCTCCAGCGCTTTTAATCCAATTCACTGAACAGAACAAACTGGCATCCAGGCAGGGCCGGCAGGTAGACAGATCCAGCTGAGCGGACAGATGAAGCAGGGCAGGCATGTAGCCAGATAGCAGGTCTTCCAAAGCAGCGCCATGGAGCCACAACATGGGACACATGATTGCTGATTGCTCATCCCACGTGCTGCCCATCTTCAGTCACTACTGCTGCTCAGCTCATTAGACCCTTTGGCTCAGAGCCAGAAAGGTAACGTTATGCTAGCAACTTTCAAAGTCAATAACATTTACGTATGGTTGACCAACCATAAATATAATTTACAGTATGTATAACAACAACAGGCTAGCTATGCAGCCATGCCATTGTCCCCAAATAACACTAGAATAACCGCACCACACTAGAATATGCCTCCACCAACAAGTGAGCAGTCGACATGCATGTCTGTCCAGACTTTGACGTTTGAGCCAAATGTGAATTTCGTCAAGGTGTTACTGAGATATGGTGTTCCCGAGCTTGAAAATGGCGTTCGTGAGGTCACAGTGACCTTGACCTTTGACCACCAAAATGTAATGGATATTTGAGGCAAATTAGATAAAATTCCGTCAAGGCGTTCCTGAGATATCACGTTAACGAGCACGAAATGAGCGGTCGTGATGTCACAGTAACCTTGAACTTTGACCACCAAAATCGAATCAGTTCATCCTCGAGTCCAAGTGGACGTTTGAGGCAAATTGGAAGAAATTCCGTCATGGCGTTCTTGAGATATCGCATTAACATGCTTTAAAAAATGCCGTTTGTGAGGTCACAGCGACCTTAACCTTTGTGCTTTGACCACCAAAATCTAATTACTTCATCCTTGAGTCCAAGTCGACGTTTGAGTCAAATTGGAAGAAATTCCATCAAGGCGTTCCTGAGATATCGCGTTAAAGAGCTTTGAAATGGCGTTTGTGAGGTCACCGTGACCTTGAACTTTGACCTTTAACCACCAAAATTTAATCAGTTCATCCTTGAGTCCAAGTGGACATTTGAGGAAAATTTTATGAAATTCCGTCAAGGCGTAGTTACAGTATAACTACGGGTAGTTATAGTATAACTATGGGGTACAAGGAGTGTAGTTATAGTATAACTACGGGGTACAAGGAGTGTAGTTATAGTATAACTACGGGGTACAAGGAGTGTAGTTATAGTACACTACACTCATTGTACCCCGTAGTTATAGTATAACTACACTCCTTGTACCCCGTAGTTATACTATAACTACACTCCTTGTACCCCGTAGTTATAATATAACTACACTCCTTGTACCCCATAGTTATACTATAACTACACTCCTAATAACTACTAATAAACTAATAAACAAGACACAAATGACCAGTTACCTACCCTAGCCAACAGCAGTATGCAGCATGTCATTGGGGTTTTCAAGTGGGCACCTTCCTTCACCGATGTTTCGTTAAGTTAGGCCCACGACACCTCAAGAAGGCTTAACGGTGTAATCCAGCGTCCTGGAAACACGCCCCTCCATGCTACCACCGCACAACTGTATATTACCTCACTATCTAAGCCTAGCTATCCAGGTCGGTTCGGTATGACATTCCTAACTACACCACCACTGTCAATGAATCAGCCCTGTTGATGCGGACCGTCAATCATGACCAACAACAATCAATCTTACCTTAGCGAGCTCCCCAGCTAGCATGTTTCCTCCTTAGCCACAGCTATTCACTTGCTCGTTCTGCTGCCTGAGACATGTTGCTAACCGCAAGCTTCAGGCTCCGTCCCCGAGTGCCCAAATCAGTTAGTAGGGCAATAACGGACTCGCCAACCTCGCTGCTCTGCCTCTGCTGCCATTTCAGCATACCTAGCTTTCTTGCGCTCATAAGCCTCCTCAACTCGATCTTCCCAGGGGATTGTGAGTTCGATAAAATAAACTATCTTCTCTACCTCAGACCACAGTAACAAGTTCGGACGTAGCCAGGTGCTAACTATAGCCGCTTTCACACACAGATCGCGCAAAATTGCAGTTCAGAAGGCCCGCAAAGCCGGCAGCCTCGCCACAGAAATTGCTTTCACACACAGCCAAGCAGCACCGCCACATTCCTGTCCTGGGGTGTGCTTTCAGGCGACAGCCACCGCTCCCGGATTGAAAGGCGAGCGGAGGCATTTCCACCCAGCTCCTCTTAGCCCAAATTAATAATGTATTTTCATAGGTTAGTGTAGCCTAGGCTACTTTTTGATGAACGAATTCATTCAACAACCAAACATCGCCGATGTACGCCAGCTAACGAGGTGCAGCTGCGCTCGTTAAGGATCAAACTGATAAAATGACGTGCGGTCATTAAGGATCATCAAACTGATAAAACACAAAAGTGTTGTCCACATGCAGCATGGTAACAAGGCTTTCAATATTCATCTGATCGACTTTATGGATCACAGACGCACCATCATGTAGCCTATTAGGTAGGCTACAAGGCTACAGTAATTCTTATCTTTTGGTTCCAGTTTTTTGTAATGCAAATTATTCCCATGAAGTAGCCTAATTAGGGGCCGTTCTGAAAGATGATGCCCGCATATCAATCAGCTGCAGTCTGCATAACGTTCGTCGGGGGAATAGTAGCCTATAGACTACTATAACGTTAGTAGTTTTTGTAAGGGAATGCACAGAGCTCGTTTCCAAAGGGAATATCCTCAGACCAACTCGCCACAGACAGCTATAATCCTCTGAAGCATATTATTATATCCGTTAATTTTACCTACTAATGTCAACATCGTTTGAGCATAAAGCCTAACCTACTTACAGGCACGGAGCATTCCTCCTGGCATCCCTGCAGTCATGATTGTATAGGCTACTTTTTTTACTTTCACTCATGCACTTTCTTGCTGCATGAGGTGATTTCATCTGTAATTTCTTTATGAATGAGCTGACCATTCGCACCGTTCCGGCTTGCTGCTCCTACGCTTTCAAGTGGAGGCGCGTTGCCTGGTAACCTGGCGCTGTGACTAAGTCCAGTGGCGGAACGAAAGGCGTACAACAATTAGCCACCAACCCGCGTTCACAACTTTCACATCGGAGGCGCGGATCCTATTTTCCGTGCATTTTGCGGCTTTCAAGGCCGGTGTGAAAGCGGCTTATATATGCTAGGATGACTAGCTGTTCATTCAAGTCAACCCTCATTTCCCAGGCTCCACCTACACTTAGCTGCCCTAACTTGTGCCTGACCTTAATTGGTCTAATCTTTTCTCCCTCACGTACACATTTGATCTGTCTAGTCTCTTTGCTAGCAACTAGAGAATTTACTTCTAGCCGCTTTTCCTCAACTGCAGCTGCCAAACATTTCAACACCTGGTTGTGACGCCAGGTGTATCGCCCCTGGGAGAGACTGACCTTACACCCTGACAGTATATGCCTCAGTGTACATACACTAGAACACAACGGGCAGGCACCATCCTCGCCCAACCACTGATTTAAGTTCTGGGGAGATGGCAGCACATCATAAGTAGCCCCTATAATAAATCTAATTCTGCTGGCCTCCATGCTCCCCAACTCTCTCCACTTCAACTTTCTCTTCTCTACACTCTCCCAGTTCACCCACTGTCCTTGCTTTGCCTGCGGCACTGCCTTAGTACATCTTACTGCCTCCTCTTGCCTATGTACTTCTTCAACTACCATCTTCCTCTTTTCTATTACTGGTGCCTTGTTCCACACAGGTTTCTCTATGCACAACCCTAAGCCTCCACGCCCGTGCTGCACCTGGCCTATGATATCCCTGTGTCTAAGAGCTGACTGTGCTTGCTGTACTGCCTCCTTTGGGTTCCACTTCCTCCCTGTTTTAACTGTGGGTGCTACACTCCTAACCACTGGATCCTTTGACTGAGTCAGAGTAATTTCCAGTCTAACCCTAGCACACTTGAACTCCTCTGTCAGGCTAGATAATGGTAATTCCAATATGCCTTTCCCATATAAGGCTAATTCATTTTCTAATGAATGAGTTAATCATCCTTTCTAGATTTTCTACCTTTGAAAGGGGAACCTCATACACTGTCATTGGCCACATCAACTGAGGCAACAATCCAAACTGCAAACACCACAACTTTAACTTTCCTGGGAGCCCTGACTTGTCTATACTTGAAATACCTTGAATCATTTCCTGCCTCACCTCCTCAAACTGTCCCTTATCACTGAGACTTGCATCATATCTTCCCAAACTCTTGACTGGTTTCTCTAACACTGTAGGCACCACCTCATCATTTATAATATATGTATGTTTTTTTCTCTTCTTCCTGTGTCTGAGCTTGTTTTTGTTCTTATGCTCTGAAAAATTGAAAAATAAAATATTGGGGGGGGGGGGGGCGGGGGAGCGAAAAGTCCAGTCTTTCCCAAGGTCCACCCACCTTGGAGTGCCCCCCCACCCCCCACCCCCCCCCCCCCCCAAGCTAATTAAATGCCCCCTCTGTAATTTGGGTTTGGAGCCGGGCCTGCGACGAGCCACGGTAAATAATGATATTCTTGGAATGCGAGTTAACTGTAATGCTGTGGTATTGGACCCAGGAGCAGAGACGACAGAGTCAATAATCAGTTTTAAATCTTTTACTGATTTTCAAGAATTCACAAAATAAACAAGGAAACTGAAAGCCTACTTAAACAGGGTCGGGTGGCCGACAATAAACTAAAGATAGAAGGCAGGCAGGTTCAGTCCAGAAGCTGGAAACAGGTTTCCCAGAAGGCAGGGTTTAGTCCAGAAACAGTTCACAGGAGCGCTCGGACGGGAACAGGCAGTGGCACAGCAGCAGTGAAACAACGATCAGCAACGGGGTCTGAAAGCAGAGAGGGTTATATAGGCGGCCAACCAGGTGCAGACAATCATAAGAATTAGCAAGAGATGATGTTACTGTTTTCTAATAGGCCGCTTTCTCCCGCTGCTCCACTCAACGCGGGAAGACTGTCCAGCACCATGGACAGCAACGGCTTGGCCTCCGCGCGCCCTGGCCGTTTCAGAATCAGAATCAGAATTAGAATCAGAAAGACTTTAATGATCCCCGGGGGGAAATTGGGACAAGTTACAGTAGCTCGCTCACAGAACACACATAGCATAAAATAAACAGTAGTAAATGCGATATTAAGCAAAATAAGCAGAATAGGAACACAACATAGCATAGAATAACAGTAGTAAATGCGATAGAAGCAAAAATAAGTAGAATATGTCTAAGTACGGTAAGCAAAATACGTAGAGTAAGTATACATTCCATGCCAATTATCATTATTGCACCCTGGACTTATATTAAGTCGGCTTGCCCTATACGTTACACGTGGCTCAGCCAGGCACAGTTAACCTATCGGCTGGCTCAGGGTGTATTCACACCTATCTCGTTTGGAGCAGTTGTTCCGAAACAGAGAGCATTTTCCCCCTTGGTGGGGTTTGTTTGGGGGAGTGTGAACACAGCAATCGCACTCGGATGCGGGACAAAACAAGCAGACCGAGATCACCAAGAAAGGGTGGTCTCGGTCCGCTTCCAAACGAACTCTGGTGCGGTTCGTTTGTGGTGAGAACGTGAGCCGACCTCGATCCGCCACAACAGCAGTAAACGGTGCACATTTTTGGATAAACCAGCTGCCGTAGTCAGCTGCGCTGTGCGTAATGGCCTGAAGAACGAACATTTTTATCATTTAAAAACAACATCTTTCAGATCCTGTTTTGGCGACTTGTGACTTGCATCGATAAACTTTGGGGGATTTTTGGATCATCACATCAGCAGTTTGAACTCAATCAACTTACCTCGGACCATGGGAAGCAACGTTAATGTGTTGAATCTCTACGGATTTTGCCTGTAAATTGTGTGCAGTGTGCGGGTGCTGCTGGCTCCCTCTCTCCCTCCCTCTCTCTCTCGCTCTCTCTGGTCTCCATTCAATAAATGAAAACAAATCGTGGTAATCAGAGCCAGCCTTCTTTGTGATAAGATTGTCTGGTTCAATCAGACAATCAGACTGATTGCACGTCTTCCTCGAAATGTCCGTTATTATTAAATTATTTATTAATATTTTATTCCTGACAGGACAGGTGTTCATATAGCCTATGTCTCGGCTAATCCTCATCTCCGTGATAGTAGCCTAATAGCAGAATTTGCGAGGGTCTTTGATCTTCTATCTCCAAATTCCCGATAGCCTAAATAAGCTAAATAAATACATTACATAGGCTACATAGCATACATGAATAAATAAATAAAGAACTTTCTCCCTCTCTCTCTCTCTCCCGATCCCTCCCTCTTTCTTTCTTTCTCTCTCTCCTCGCACTGCGGACGCCCGACATAGCCTAAAATGTAGGTCTAACAAAACGCATTTTTATAATCATATAGGAAAATCTCTGGGAATTATTTTGTCCATCCCGAGAGGCTATTAGCCTATCAGAGTGTCTGCTGGCCAATCCAGGAAGTTTGACAATACTATTTGGACCGTTTAATTTGTGGCTGTGTGAACACAAACGAACCAAGGCACAAATGCAACAATTGTATCAATTAAGTACCTGAATCGGAACAAAGCAAACAACCTAGAGGTGTGAATACACCCTCAGTCTCAGGGAGACTAAGCGTCTCCGAGGTGCTCTTTTAAGAGAGGCATTAAATAGACCAATGGCCACAGGCAGGAATGATTTCCTGTGCCTCTCCGTATTGCATATCTTCAGCACCTCGGATCATTCCTCTGCTGCAGCCTGGCGCATCGTCACTGACACTCGTTCCCGGGGTTGTGTCATTAACGAGACATTACCGTTCGTTTTATTATCTCCGCCAGGAGATCATGTTTCTGGCCGCGTCTGTCTGTGTGTCCCTCCTCTTCTCTGGCTTGGCTCATGGCTTGGCTGTGTCAATGCAGGAGGCAGACGAGGCGGAGCTATGGCTGAGGCGGAGCTATGGGGGAGTTATGGTTGAGTCTCGACTCTCGAGCTAGAGGAGGCGGTGCTACAAGCGATGCTCCGCACCAACATCCAAACCCTCCCCTCTTCATAAACGCTGCTCACATTTGCACCCTCACATTTTACAGTGGGGAAAGTCATCATCATCCGTGTGTGTCTGTGCAATCCTTGTGCATTGCTGAGAAGCTGCAGATCGCCTGCATTGCTTTCTTGGGCCAACAGATTAAAGTCATCACTCTCAGCTCAGTCATCAGCTCTTAGTCTTTACACTTGCACCGCAGGTACCCTGCTGCACTAATGACAGCAACCACTTTGCTTCTTACAGCACCCGCCCTCATGACAGCCACACCACGTTACCTAGCTAACGTTATATTACAGCTGTTTCAAAAGTTACATGTATTTCCCTCTGTTTTTAAATGTTGCCTGTAATGTTATGCCTATTTACTGCAACGCCGTCCTGGAAAAAGCTGACGCAGACGTACGCTACTTCCACATCTATCTGCCATGTTGACAACAGCAATGCCTTACACAGAAACACCGACCCACACACACACACACACACACACACACACACACACACACACACACACACACACACACACACACACAAATAATAATGATATGACTACAAAATATATATACCGTAAATTCCGGACTATAAGGCGCACCGGTATATAAGCCGCAGCAGCAAAATTGACTGTTTTTTACATATATAAGCCGCACCGGACTATAAGCCGCGGGTGTTTTGATGTTTAATTACCATATGTAAGGGTTCGTGCACAGAGAGGAATGTCGGGAAAGAGATGGCTGTTTGGGGAAGCTCCCATTTATTAACATTTCAACAAAATCTGCATTACGGTAGGCTACTATACCTCCACGCTGTCAGGATCCACTGGCAAACTTGAGCGAAAGTTGCTTTTCGCATGCGACCAGTTTTGGTGAATGATTTATCGCCGCTCGTCATCCACGCCTCCCACTGAACGCGTAGTGCCACTTTGAACGCACGATTGACACTGATGTCAAGTGGCTGCAGATGCTTCGTTGTGCCCCCAGGAATCACAGCTGGAATGGAGTTTGTGGTCTTGATGGCTGCTTTCACGGAATCTGTTATATGAGCCCTCATGCTGTCGAGAACGAGCAAAGCTTTTTTTTGGTGAAAGAATCCTCCAGGGCGCTTGACGTAGCACTCAGCCAGCCACTCCTTCATGACACTTTCCATCATCCACCCTTTCTTGTTGACTCTGAGGCATATCCCACTGGGAATTTTCTCTTTCGGCATCGTAATCCGCTTAAAAATCACCATTGGCGGCAGCTTTACTCCAGATGCAGAGCAGGCCAGAACACAAGTGAAATTCGTTCTCTCGTGCCCAGTGGTTCTCAATGTGATCGACGATTCACCTTTCTTGTTAACAGTCCGAGTGAGTGGCAGGTCGAACGTCAAAGGCACTTCATCCATATTTATGATCTGCTCCGGTTCGATGGAATATTCCTTGATCTTCCTTTGTGTGAATTCGCCGAGTGGCCGTTTGCTTACCGTAATTACCATATGTAAGGGGTCACGCACAGAGGGGATTGTCGGGAAAGAGATGGCTGTTTGAGGAAGCTCCCATTTACCGTATTACCGTAACATTTCAACTAAACAACATAACACAACACCACCTTTGTTTATTTTTACAGTGCACACAGTGTCCGCGGTGTGGTGAAAAGAGGGCAAGAGAGGAAATTAAAACAGAAGTGGATTTATAGTTAGAAAGAGTGCTAAAAAAGAGAGATTTTATTTGTATTTTTTTTTTTTTTTCTGAAAAAATCCATAGATAAGCCGCACCGTTATATAAGCCACAGGGCCAAAAAACGGGGAAAAAGCCGCGGCTTATAGTCCGGAATTTACGGTATATAAATCTACAATCAATCAGAAACAAAGAAATAGATAAATCCACAAAAACAGAAAATACTAATTCCAAATACAATAATTTGTAATGTTGTAAGGGAAAAGGGGTGGGTAGGTGCGGGGGGAGGGGTGGGGCTATAGAGATAGGCGTGGTGTTTGGGGGTGGTGGGAACGAGGGGGGGAAGTGCCATGGTCCAAATAAAGGTTTGCGCTTGTTTCATCCAAAGGTTGAAGACATTTCAGGAGCTCATTTTGTGTGTCCTCTCAGTGTAACTCTGAACCTTTCTCTCTCTCTCTCTCTCTCTCTCTCTCTCTCTTTCTCTCTTTCTCTGTGTCCCCCTCTCTGTCTGTCTGTCTGTCTGTCTCTCTCTCCCTGTCTTCTCTCCCTGTCTGTCTCTCTCTCCCTGTCTGTGTCTCTCTCTCTTTCTCCCTCCAGAAGAAGAAGAGGAGGAAGATCGACCGCAGTATGATCGGAGAGCCGACCAACTTCATGCACCTCACACACATTGGCTCTGGAGAGATGGACGAGGGACTACAACCGGTATGGAGTGCTCTCTCCCTCTCCCTGACTCTCTCTCTGTCTCTCCCTCTCTGTCTCTCTCCCTGTCGTTCCAACATGGAGACAGAGAGGAAAGTGAGTGCGCACGGGGGGGGGGGGGGGGGGGGTTGTGTAGGATCAGCTCCTCTCTTCAGACAGATGCTGCCTGCTTCCTCCAGGTCTGAACCAGCAGTAAAATCACACCGTCTAAACCAGGCTTTCCCAAGTGGGGTCACATGGAATTCAATGACTTTTGTGTTTTTTGAAAATCGCATTTCAAAAGTCATAAAAGTGATTAACGTTTGTGAAGATTATTCTGCTGAACACAGATTACCACTTCCATAAACTTTTGTTGACCACAGACCTTACTTTATGCATTTAAGCGAAATCCCCATTCTAAAACCCCATTCACTTTTCCCCTGACTCATTCCTGCGGTGCTCTACAAATTTGTATTATTATAAAAAACACCACACACAATTTAAAACAACTGAACCTATCCTACGTTTCCACAAAAGCATCAGTTAAATGACAAAATATAAATATAAATATTATCATGATAGTGCCATAATGTGTGGCCCCCTTATTAATAGATTTCTTCATAAAGGAGGTGGCCTATTCAGTAATATGCTGCAGGAACTGAGCTGTAGGCCCACTAGTGACACACTACCAGGAGAAGCCAGCCTCGACCCGGGAACCTTCGATTCCCAGGTGACAGCTCTACCTCCTGAGTTAATGCCGCCCCATGATGACTTTGGAGGTCGGAGGACAATTGAATTGCTATTAATTTTCACCAACATCAGATTTTCTTTCAAAACGTTTTGAACCATTTTATTTCATGGTACAAGACGGGAATTTTACATAATTTTACATGTATGGGGGAATCAAAAAATAGTGGGCTACTTGAAAGTAGTGGTGTGTGGACATTAATGATGTCAGCAAATGCAAAATAACCAGTAAATCAACAAGCATGAGATGGCAGATACCAGCACATAAAATCAAAGGTTATGAGATCATACTTCATATAGCCTAGTTGAACTTGCAATTGCAAACCGTGTAGGCTAATTGTGTGTTATTTACTTGCACGGACATTAACTCATTAGCCGCCACAGTTTTTCAGAAAAAGTCACTAGCCACTAACGACTCTGTGACCAGAAAGCGGAGGAAAAGCCATTTTTGTAAATGAAGTCATCTTCACGGCTCCTGACTCGAATAAATGCCTTTGATGGTGGATACTGGCCAGTGTTATACACAACTATGATCCCCATAATGATTTGGTTTCCCCTTCCAGTCAAACTCGCCCGTGGTGGCACAGCTTTCACCATAACACCGGTGTGAGAAAAGGGATTCACCCCGCTTTTGAGAGAGGCGAGCCGGGTCGCGCGTTCGTCTTGCGCGGGGGGCTACTGGTTGTCTGTGTAGCCTACTGTATGTCAGGAGCAATCTACCGGCTGAAATGTACACGGCGTCAAGAGTTTAGGAACTGGATCACTAATTCCTGTCGACACGTGACTTGTAGACGTGTTGCGTGCACGTTGCGTGGTGAAAACAAAATCCTTCACCCCCCCCGCTGCAATGGAGTCCAAAAGCCCCGATCGATAAAAGCTGCTGGACGAGCATTTGAGCCGTGCCATGGAGCTGTGCTATGGACCTTTTCTGATCGGAGATTGTTGCATTTTTCTATTTCTGGTTTTGTTAGACAATCGTGGTCTTTCCTGTACACCTTTAGATGTGCTGTAATGTTTCAGGAGAGTCATCTATCACATGACGGTGAAAAGACTTATTGCCGTCCTATGACGTCAATGGCGGGGAAGCTTTTTTAAATTTTTATAATGTTTAGAGAATGAATTACGGTGTATTTTTCTTGTCACGCTAAATTTCATCACTTTCCTTTTCACTTTCCTCTATTATTTATTCAATTCAAATGTCACTCTTGGTGTTACAATAAGCTGAATAAAAGTTCACTGTAAATGCATATTGACCCTATTTTTTATCACCTTGATCGATTTTCAAGAATCTTTTATCATTTTTTGAAAATATTTGTCTAGGCTATAGGCTACATACGTGCACTGTCAGAGCAGCTGCAGCGTTATAAACCATAGACCAGACTATAAAAACATATAAACACAGAGTGCTGTCTTTCATGCACACTAACAAGCAAAACTGCTGTCTGTCTGACCACAGACTGCAGAAAGAGATGCAGGATAGCCAAGTGAATGTGATTGGATGAACAACGTTTGACGCTAGGCCAATCAGAGGCAGAGAAGGGCGGGTCACGCCTTGGCTATCCTGGGGGGAAAAATATCACGTACAGTTGCCAGCCACAACTGTACGGCTGGCAAGGAATTTCACCGGCAGGACGTGGCGCGTGGGAGGATCACGTTATCCCTGGAAATGGTTATACCTGGAAAAAAACGAAT